>NW_022436997.1:14574786-14609989 GCF_009761245.1 Sapajus apella
TCTTTCTTTCTTTCTTTCTTTCTTTCTTTCTTTCTTTCTTTCTTTCTCTTTTCTTTCTTTCCTTTCTTTCTTGATGGAGTTTCACTCCTGTTGCCCAGGCTAGAGTGCAATGGCGAGAACTCCACTCACCACAATCTCAGCCTCCTAGGTTCAAGCAATTCTCCTGCCTTAGCCTCCCAGGTAGCTGACATTACAGGCATGTGCCACCACACCCAGCTAATTTTCTATTTTTAGTAAAGATGGAGTTTATTCATGTTGGTCAGGCTGGTCTCAAACTCCCAACCTCAAGTGATCCTCCCACCTTAGCCTCCCAAAGTTCTGGGATTACAGGGATAAGCCACCACACCTGGCCCAAAGTGACACTTTCAAAAACTCCTAACAAATTTATCTTATTAATCTGAACTGGGTCATACACAATCTCAAAATAAGAATGGTCTAAATAAATCAGGCCTGGGATCCTGAAGAAATAATTAGGGAATGGGGTCAGGCACGGTGGCTGACGCCTGTAATCCCAGCACTTTGTGAGGCCAAAGTGGGTGAATCACTTGAGGTCAGAAGTTCGAGACCAGCCTGGCCAACATGGTGAAACCCCTGTCTCTACTAAAAATACAAAAATTAACTGGGCATGGTGGCAGGACCCTGTAATCCTAGCTGTTTGGGAGGCTGAGGCAAGAGAATTGTTTGAACCTGGGAGGCAGAGATTTCAGTGAGGCATGTTCACACCATTGCACTCCAGCCTGGGTGACAGAGTGAGACTCCGTCACAAATCATAATGATAATAATTATGAAATAGAATAGGTTTATCTAATCAGGGCACATCCCTATAACTGTTTCCTGTTTCTCAATCATTTGGCTTAAACAATAGTAAATGAAGTCATGGATATTAAGGAATCATCTATACATTGCTCCGTTAGTGACTCAACTGTATTGACTGGTTTTATGGGCAACATATATAAAACATGAATGAATTTGAAAAATTTTGCAGTATAATATCCTCCAATTATACTCAAGAATCTGAAATTGTACTTTCAGCCAAACAAATTGCTAAAGAGACATAATTTATTCTAGAATATATTTTAGAGATAAATGCTTAACAGGTGATTGTTAGTGGCTGGGAAGGACAATTGACAAATTAATTTATTTGGTCTTACATTGCTTTTATAATGGTGGTTTATTGTTCACTTTACATTAGATGTTATGATTTTGCAATCACTAATGTCAAGGGATAAGTAAAAATGCAAAAAAGTCAATAAAAATGCATAATATTCATGATTAAGTAAAGTAGGGTGTTATGTCTGTTTCCTCAATTAGGAACTTGATCTCATTCAGCGTTATAAATCTGACATTTTATCACAAGCTCTTAACCATGGCAGAAACATGACCAAAGCCTGGACGCAGTGGCTCCAGCCTGTAAACCCAGTTCTTTGGGAGGCCAAGGTGGACCGATCACTTGAAGCCAGGAATTCGAGATCACCTTGGCCAACATGGTGAAAAACTGTCTCAACTAAAAATGCAAAAATTTAGTCAGCCTTGGTGGCACTAGCCTGTAATCCTAGCTACTTGGGAGGCTGAGGCACTAGAATCACTTGAACCCAGCAGGCAGATGTTGTAGTGAGCTGAGATCATGCCACTCCACTACAGCCTGGTAACAGAGTTAGACCCTGTCTCCAAAAAAAAAAAAAAAAAAAGAAAGATTGTTAAATGGCAAGTGGAAGTTCCTGGTAACTAGTTGCTCACAATTTTTCCACATTTACTAATGTTTAAACATTAACTCTTCAGGATGAAACTTTTATTTTTCTCATCTGTCTATAAACCTAGCATAAACTGCAGAAATATAATGAGTTTTTTTTTTTAAAGATGGGGTTTCACCATGATGACCAGGTTGGTCTTGAACTCCTGACCTCAGGTGATCCACACACCTCGGCCCCCCAAAGTGCAAGGATTATAAGCGTGAGCCACTTCACCCAGCTATAGTGAGTTTTTGATAAATTAAATTACTAATATTAATATCAAAATCATCTTGTTAGCAAAATAAGTCTTCCAAATTAGTTGAAAGTGGTTGAAAACAATTTGCTATTCTAAAATGTATAAATATTTTTCATTTGTAATTATGTAGTGAAAATTGCTCCTTTTGGGAAAGTTAAAGTGAGTAAATTTTCCAATGCTTTATCTGTCTATAGAAGACATGCACACATATTAATCATCATCTTTCAGGGCCGGTGCAGTGGCCCAGCATTTTGAGAGACTGAGGCAGATGGATCACTTGAGGTCAGGAGTTCAAGACCAGCCTGGACAATGGGGTGAAACGCCCCCTCTCTACTAAAAATACAAAAATTAGCCCAGTGTCATGATGCACACCTATAGTCCCAGCTACTCAGGAGGTTGAGGCATGAGAATCACTTGAACCTGGTAGTCAGTAGTTGCAGTGAGCTGAGATCTTACCATTACACTTCAGCCTGGGTGACAGAGTGAGACTCCATCTCAAATAAATAAATAAATAAATAATCATCTTTCAAATTTCACTGACTCTCAACCCTGCAACCACTGATGCAGGATCTCTTCCACCCACTTCCAGTTTAACCATAAGTATTCCTGGGGGTTATCATGAGGTATCCCACATATACTTGCAAAAGAGTCTATTCCCATTGGGCACTATCACTGCTTCATATCACCCCTTTATTAGGCTCTACTACACTTTGCTGGGTGCTGCCATGTACTCTCACAGGGCTGCCTCACCTCTCTAACACCGTTTTGTCTGCCTGGTGCCCCTACAATTTTCGTAGTCTCACTGTCTCTGTTTCTTACTACCACTGATAAGAATATTTTCCCATGTTAATACATATGATTATACAAAATATTTTATTAATTCATGGTATTACTTATTTGGACATCAAAATTTGTAGAATTTTATCATACATTTTAATGACATTTTGTGCCAGCACCATAATTGATTTAACCAATTCCCTATTTCTGAATATTTGGTTATTTTCTTTTTAGCTCTTACAAATAAAGGTGCAACGAACATCCTTGTAGTCAAACCTTGCACATTTCCTGAATTTTTACTTTAGGATCATAATTGCTAATTTAATCTGTTTTACATGCTTCTTGGTAACAAGGAAATGATTTCATATGCCCTCAAGGACTGAATAGTTTTCAGAATTTGGAAGAGCAATTTGATAAAAATAGAAAATATTAACAATCATACCATGTATACCAGCTTAATTGCTAGCTACAACAATTCAAGGAAGAGCTGTCCAGTGGCCTAGGACAACTATTTTCCTGGCTACATTGGTTTTGTTTAGAAACCGTTCCCCATCAAGCAAACAATGTGGTTTTGGAACAATTTTTAGGTGTTTTCATTGCTTTACTTTAAATATGTAATTAAGCCATTTGAGTATTTTAAAAAGTACAACTGAGTAAGATGAAATGAGTTCCTTTAATTTTACTATTTTCACCTGTTTTAATAATGCAAACATTTAAATAGAAGTAGTGTTTGTATAAGAGCACATTCCAGGGAAACCAATAATGGGAGCTCTAATGAGGGCAAAAAAGGACATAAGGAAGTTTCTAAGGCAGAGCTGGCTGTATGAGTTACTAGGACCATAGGATAACTCCCAGCTGAAATCTGCAAATTAGGAAGGGTACTACATCTTCAACACATATCAGTTTGCTTTGTTTCTTCTGCTAGTGTCTTGCTTGTCAACCAGAATGTAAACCTGGTTTGCCAGAGGCAAATCTCTAGCCAATTCTCTACCCCTTATTCCAGTCTTCTTTCTTTTTCAGAGACAGAGTCTCACCACAATCCTTACCAATAGAAGATTTCTAATAGATCTCCCAGTCATGATCACTACACTGAGTGACTTACAAATTAGGTCTCTACTTAAAATAATATTAATAGGCCGGGCGCGGTGGCTCACGCCTGTAATCCCAGCACTTTGGGAGGCCGAGGCGGGTGGATCACGAGGTCAAGAGATCGAGACCATCCTGGTCAACATGGTGAAACCCCGTCTCTACTAAAAATACAAAAAATTAGCTGGGCATGGTGGCGCGTGCCTGTAATCCCAGCTACTCAGGAGGCTGAGGCAGGAGAATTGCCTGAACCCAGGAGGCGGAGGTTGCGGTGAGCCAAGATCGCGCCATTGCACTCCAGCCTGGGTAACAAGAGCGAAACTCCGTCTCAAAAAAATAAAAATAAAATAATAATAATAATATTAATAGCTACCATTTATATATATGTATTACACACCAGACTAAGGTCTTTAATTATTAGGATTTATTCTCCCAATCACCCTGGGTTGCTATAATCTGCAAGTAACGTAAACTTGACTCAAATTCACTTAAACAATAAGAAACTGTATTGGCTCAGCTTGGTGCAGTGGCTCACACCTGTCATCCCAGCACTTTGGGAGGCCAAAGCAGGCAGATCACCTGAGCTTGGAAGTTTGAGACCAGCCTGACCAACATGGAGAAACCCTGCCTCTACTAAAAATACAAAATTAGCCAGGTGTGGTGGCACATGCCTGTAATCCCAGCTACTTGGAATGATGAGGCAGGAGAATCACTTGAACCCAGGAGGCAGAGGTTGCGGTGAGCCGAGATCGCGCCATTGCACTCCAGCCTGAGCAACAAGAGCAAAACTCGGTCTCAAAAAAAAAGAAAGAAAGAAAGAAAGAAAGAAATTGTATTGGCTCAAATAACAGGAAGTGCAATAATATTACACTATTGACTTCAAGTATGATTTGATCAAGGTTCTGTCTTCATTTTTGTGCAATTCTGCCCAATTTTATATATCAGCTTTGTTCTGAAGTTGATTTCTCTGGTGGGGTAGAGTGAGCGCTAGTAACAGTTGGCTCTACCTCTGTGTTTTTTGATATATGAAATGAGAAAGAAACTTATGGTTTCCCTTAGAAGAGCAAGGAAAAGCTTACCTAGCAGCCTCCATTAAGTCCTTTTTATTAGTTAGCTTAGGTTGACATAACAAAATACTACACATTGAGTGGTTTAAACAACAGAAATGTATTTTGCTACAGTTCTGGAGGCTGGAAGTCCAACAGCAGGGTGCCACCCTGGTAAGGTGAAGTGAGAACTCTCTTTCTGGCTTGGAAATGTCCATCTTCTAACTGTGTCCTCAAATGGCAGAGAGAGAGAGTACAAGCAATTTCTCTGGTGTCTCTTTTCATAAGGACATTAATTCCATCATAAAGGCCCCACCCTTATGACCTTATCCAAACCTAATTTCCTCCAAAAGGCTCTATCTTCAGATAGCATCACATTGGAGGTTAGAGCTTCAATGCAGGAATTTTGGGAGGACACAGTCCAGTCCATTGCATTCTTCTGCATATTTCATTAGCCATCCCTGGACCAATCATTAGCAAGGAGAATGGGATTATCATGACAGGTTTAGATGGATCAGCTGAGGTGGAAAGGATTTGGGGGAGTCAACCATAAAATCTAACACAAAGTAGGTATATTTCACAATTTAGGAAACTGAATCTGAAAGATGTTAAGTGACCAGCTGAATGTCATACATACAGTAAGTGGGAAAGCCAAGATCTAAACTCAACTGATGATAAAGTTCTTGCGTGATATGACACTAGCATTTCTTACTTTCTTTTCTAGTTTGCAGGTTATCTGTACCTTCTAGTTTTAGCCTACATTCTCTTTTGATATCAGAAACCTTGCCCTTTCTTTCTTTTCTTTTCTCCCTTTCTTTCTCTCTCTCTCTTTTTCTTTTCTTTTCTTTTTGAGCTGGAGTCATGCTTTGTTGCCCAGGCTAGAGTGCCGTGGCAGAATCTTGGCTTACTGCAACCTCCACCTCCCGGGTTCAAGTGAGTCTCCTGCCTCAGCCTCCCAAGTAACTGGGGTACAGGCACGTGCAACCATGCCCAGCTAATTTTTGTATTTTGTAGAAAGGGGTTTCACCATATTGGCCAGGTTAGTCTCAAACTCCTGACCTCATGATCCACCCACCTCAGCTCCCAAAGTGCTGGGATTACAAGCGTAAGCCACCGCGCCCAGCCGCCCTTGCCCTTTCAAACCTGAATGGGTACAACGTAGGACGCTGAGCTTCATGCCCTATCTCTGGCTCCAAACACGGAGGGCCAAGCTCAAACATAAAGAGTTCCGGCCGGGCATGGTGGCTCATGCCTGTAATCCAAGCACTTTGAAGGCCAAGGCAGGCGGATCACCTGAGGTTGGGAGTTCAAGACCAGCCTGACCAACATGGTGAAACCCCATCTTTATTAAAAAAAAAAAAAAAAAGTTCCTCACTACTCTTTCAACAAACTACTTCCTTCACTTTTTAGGTGGAATGCCATCCTTTCACTTTCCTGAAATCTTTACTCCTATCAAATAGGGCTATTTGCAGAACTCCAAACATATCTTCCATTATTAGACCTGCCTGAGCTTGTTCATACTGTTCAACCTGACTGAAAGTCTCTGATTTCTTTTCTTTTCTTTTTTTTTTTTTTTTTTTTTTGACCCCTTTGGAAAAAATAGAAATGTTGAAGATACACGTGGATCTGAGCCTCTATGCTCTTTACTGGCTGGGTGAACTAGGAAAAGTTGCTTAAACTCTCAGCATCTCAGTTTCCTCCTTTGTAGACTATGGATACGAATGCCTACTTCATGGGATTGTTTTGAGAAACAGGAATCCATATGTGAAAATGTTTGACAAATAGTAAGTATTTAATAAATGGGAAGTTCTTCAAGACCTGATGTCTCGGCCTGGCATGGTGGCTCACGCCAGTTATCCCAGCATTTTGGGAGACTGAGGTGGGTGGAACACCTGAGGTCTGGAGTTAAAGACCAGCCTGGCCAACATGGTGAAACCCCATCTCTACTGAAAATACAAAAATTAGCTGGGCGCGGTGGTATGCACCTGTAATCCCAGCTACTTGGGAGGCTGAGGCAGGAGAATTGTTTGTGTCTGGGAGGTGGAGATTGCAGTGAGCCAAGATCACACCACTGCACTCTAGCCTGGGCAACAGAATGAGACTCTGCCTCAAAAAAAAAAAAAAAAAAAAAAAAAAAAACTTGATATCCCATTTCCTGCAAAATAGTTTTGTTATCTTCCTAACCTGAAGTGGTTACTCTTTCTCTTTGAACTCTCAAAAAAATTACAGCTAGCACAACTGGTTTGACTATTAACCAGGCATGAGTTTTTGATAACTCTTCTGTTGCTCTCTTGGACTACTGTTTAAACCTTTTATAATTATTTAACTTTCCAATTAGATGATAAGCAACTTGCAACCTCTGCATAATGTAGCACAGTGTCTTGTCCATATGTTTGGAAAGAATACCCTGTGCAAGACATTCTCTTCTTCAGAAACAGCTAATGCTATTTCAAATGTTAAATAAACAGTTGTGATGCTTAGTGATGCATCTGGTAATGGAAATCCTGACATAGGAAGACGACCTCCCCCTGCATTTTGGAGGATTGCAGGTGCCATTGTACTGAGTCCAGCTTGGCCATAGAGACCCCACCCAGGTGGCCCTGAGGAATTGAGAAGCAGACACCCAGACAGAACAGCAAAGTGGGTCTACCCAGGGGGCCAACAGCCTACCGAGCTGAGGGCCTCAGGGACTGACAGCATTCCAGGCTGAGGGCCTTGAGCAGACTCAGACCCATGCAGTTATTCTCTCTGAACAGGTGATTATTATTAACAAACAGCCGTTTGGAATTTTCTCATAACACAAATATATACCAAGTAGGCAGCTGGTGCCGGCTTACCACTAACCACAGACAAACTAAAAAGTATTCTCCATGAGGGAGCCACAGGGTCAGGGTCAAATGTCCTGCACTTAAAGAATTGTTTTAACCAGTGTATGATATTTATATATTGTCCTGCCATTTTAGAATGCCCCAAGTAGTTTTCTACTTGGGGTGGGGTGCAGCTAGGTTTTGCTTGCCATTGTTTTTCCTAGCAAGCAATATATTCTATCATATGCTCAGCATTTCTCAGCAATCATACAGTCAGCATTTCTCAACACCATTGTTAATAAGGACAAAGACACTCAATGCTTTCTGCATGGGATATAGGTAGTACTGTCTCTGAGATTCCTACTAACTACAAAGACAGCCTGCTTTTCCTACCCAGTGGTCCTGGGACATAGTTCCCACCTTGATTCTTTCTTGCCCCAGTTTATAAAGCTGGCCTTTGCCTTGGTTCCTGTTGCAAAGTTGTTTTTCTGGGATTCTTCCAAGTATTCCATGCCAAAATGACATATAATTTATTGTCCTAAGTAGGATCCCACTTAGGACAAAAAAACATATTATTTGTCATTATATCAAGACAACAAGCATCATACGGTACAGCCAGGCCCGCTCTCCATGCTTCTCCTGGCGTGAGAGCTTTGCCTTGCATTTGCCTACCCTTTCTTGGGGCCTGAGAACCTGTCTTCAAAACCCAGGCGGTTGGTGAGTGGAAGTCACCAGCAACCCACAGATGTGCCAGACACTGATCGCCTTACCTGAGGACAATGTTCTTTGCCCTCCTGGCTGGACTTCATTGTCAGTTGAGTCAGACTCTCCCAACCCCTTCCTATGTGAGCCAGGGCCAAGTCCCAAGACGAGTGCCTGTTTTACTCTCAGAAAACAGTCATACTTCCTGCAATAGAGCAAGTGCTGCTGTCCATCCAATCATCTGGTTAAAGTACAAGTAGTTCTCAAATAAGGGCACATAGGCATTGGGTGTTTTGCACTTATAGGGCTCTGCCGTTACACTTTGTTATAATCTACAGCACTCCCAGCCTTGCATGAGGTAGGTCACTGGGTCACAATGCTCGGGGAGTTCCAGCACATTGTACTGCTGTCTTGGCTGTGATTCCAGCTGCCTTCCTCCCACCCCGTCTTTTCACTCGAGGGTCTTTTAGTCTCCTGGCCAACTTTTGGATTTGGGTTTCTCTGACTCCTACTTTTAGGCACTTGCTACAAAAATACTTTCCAAAACATCTCTGACTATCATTATAATTTTCCCTTTATTTAAAAACACTTTCCAGAGGGGCATGGTGGCTCATGCCTGTCATCCTGACGCTCTGGGAGGCTGAAGCAGGTGGATCACCTGAGGTCGGGAGTTTGAGAGCAGCCTGGCCAACATGGTGAAACCCCGTCCCCACTAAAAATACAAAAAATTAGCTGTGCATGGTGGCACACTCCTGTAATCCCAGCTACTCAGGAGACTGAGGCAGGAGAATTGCTTGAACCCGGGAGGTAGAGGTTGCATTGAGCCAACATCACATCACTGCACTCCAGCCTGGGCAACAGAGTAAGAATCTGTCTAAAAAAAATCAAAACAGAAAACACTTTCCCTACAAGGCCATGTTTAAATTGCACATTGACTCAAAAGGAAAGAATGTCAGTTACGTCACCTAGAATGTTACTGTTTTTTTTTTTTTTTTTTTTTTTTTTTTTTGAGGCGGAGTCTCATTCTGTCTCCCAGGCTGGAGTGCAGTGGCATGATCTAGGCTCACTGCAACCCCTATCTCCAGGGTTCAAGCAATTCTTCAGAGTGGCTGGGATTACAGGCACGCGCCACCATGCCCAGCTAATTTTATAGTTTTTTGTTTGTTTGTTTGTTTGTTTGTTTTGTATTTTTTAGTAGAGACAGGGTTTCCCCATGTTGGCCAGGCTGGTCTCAAAAACTCCTGATCTGCCTCCTGATCAGTCATGTGATCTGCCTCCTCTGCCTCCCAAAGTGCTGGGATTACAGGGGTGAGCCACTGCACCCATGCTTTTAGATTATCAGAATACCCATAACTTTAAACATCAGAGCTCTTAGGGTAGAGACAATGGGGATGATTCCCTAGAATTATTTGCCAAAAAGCTCTTAGTATAATTTATAATTTCTTTCCTCGAGGGCATGCCTGGTAAGTGGGAGGAAAAAAATAGAAGAGCCTAGTTAAAAATCTTCCTTGGGGCCGGGCGCGGTGGCTCACGCCTGTAATCCCAGCACTGTGGGAGGCCGAGGCGGGTGGATCACGAGGTCAAGAGATCGAGACCAACCTGGTCAACATGGTGAAACCCCGTCTCTACTAAAAATACAAAAAATCAGCTGGGCATGGTGGCACGTGCCTGTAATCCCAGCTACTCAGGAGGCTGAGGCAGGAGAATTGCCTGAACCCAGGAGGCGGAGGTTACGGTGAGCCGAGATCGTGCCATTGCACTGCAGCCTAGGTAACAGCGAAACTCCGTCTCAAAAAAAAAAAAAAAAAAATCTTCCTTGGAGGCTGGCACAGTGGTTCATGCCTGTAATCCCAACACTTTGGGAGGCTGAGGCGGGCAGATCACCTGAGGCCAGGAGTTTGAGACCAGCCTGGCCAGCATGGTGAAATCCCGTCTCTATTAAAAGTACAAAAAATTAGCTGGGCATGGTGGCAGGCGCCTGTACTCCCAGCTACTCAGTAGGCTGAGGTGAAAGAATTGCTTGAACCTGGAGGTGGATGTTGCAGTGAGCTGAGATCACACCACTGCACTTCAGTCTGGGTGACAAAGCAAGATTCTGTCTCAAAAAAAAAAAATCTTTCTTGCAGTGAGTTCAATCCCCTTTTCCTGGTCTGTATGTTTCTCTGGTGACCTCTGCATTTCTGGAAACTCAAGTAAATTCAATACAACAAGCAGTTATTGAGGACAGCTTTATGCATAGTATTTTACTAGGTGCTGGTGATACCAAGAAGAATAAGACAATCCTGGCCTTCAAAACATCCAAAACTTTGTGGGCCCCTCAAGGAAAAATTATGCATTCCATAGGACATGTTACCTGCCAGGCTGAGCATGGTGGCTCATGCCTATAATCCCACCACTTTGGGAGGCCGAGGCAGGTGGATCACAAGGTCAGGAGTTTGAGACCATCCTGGCCAACATAGTGAAACCCCATTTCTACGAAGAATACAAAACAACTGGGCGTGGTGGCATGCACCTGTAATCCTAGCTACTTGGGAGGCTGAGGCAGCAGAATTGCTTGAACCCAGAAGGCAGAGGTTGTAGTGAGCCGTGATTGCACAACTGCACTCCAGCCTGAGCAACAGACCAAGACTCTGTCTCGAAAAAAAAAAAAAAAGAACATGTTATCTGCCCCCATCAATCAAAATGTCAACCCAGAATGTTTTAAATTTATTTCAAATTAGACACACATACATTTTATTAGAAAAGCAAAAGAACCACAGTAAAAGTGATCTACCACCCAAGTATACCTGCTGAAAGAGAATAAATGATACATGCCTCTTTCAAGGAAAGTCTCCTAGCAGGTTGCAAGTGCATTCTAATTCTCCATGCCTTTGTAATCACCCAAGGGGTTCACCTTGTCTGCTGCCTAGACAGAACCAATTTATCACGACAGGGGAACTGCAATAGAGAAAGAGTAATCCACGCAGAGCCAGTTGTGTGGGAGACCAGAGGTTTATTATTACTTAAATCAGTCTCCCCAAGCATATGGGGAGCCGAGTTTTTAAGGACAGCTTCGTGGGTGGGGGCAGCCATGAGCCAGGAGTGCTCATTGGTCAGGGATGAAATCATAGGAAGTCCAAGCCGTCTTCTTAAGCTGAGTCAGTTCCTGGGTAGCGGGCCACAAGATCAGATGAGCTAGTTTATCGATCTGGGTGGTAATAGCTGATTCATCAAGTGCAAGGTCTGCAAAATATCTCAAGCACTCATTTTAGGAGCAATTTAGGGAGGTAAAAATCTTGTAGCCTCCAGCTGCACGACTCCTAAATCTTATGGCTAATGTTAGTCCTACAAAAACAATCTAGTCCCCAGGCAAGAAGGAAGTCTGCTTTGGGAAAGGGCTATCATCTTTGTTTTAAACTATAAACAGTTTCTCCCAAAGTTAGTTCGGCCTATGCCCAGGAATGAACAAGGATGCTTAGAGGTTAGAAGCAAGATGAGCCAGTGGCAGTGGTTCATGCCTGTAATCCCAGCACTTTGGGAGGCTGAGGTGGGCAGACCATGATGTCAGGAGTTTGAGACCAGCCTGGCCAACATGGGGAAACTGCATCTTTACTAAAAATACAAAGAATTAGCTGGGTATGGTGGTGCCTGCCTGTAATCTTAGTTACTTGGGAGGCTGAGGCAGGAGAATTGCTTGAACCAGGAGGCAGAGGTTACAATGAACTTATTTACACCCATATTAGCCAAAGCAGTTGTTTTTCAACTATAGGTTGTGACCTACTTATAGGATGTGAAATCCATTTAGTGTGTTTAGTTACCCAGCATATAATAGAAAAAAAAAAAAAGAAAGGAAAGTAAAATATAAAACATGTATAACACATACATAAAAAGTAAGTAATATTTTATAAAACCTCTGTCTTAGTCTTACCTTTCCAAGTATGTGTGTACTGGTTTGTGATATAAAATCACAGTTTAGGGCTGGGAGCGGTGGCTCACGCCTGTAATCCCAGCACTTTGGGAGGCTGAGGCGGGTGGATCACAAGGTCAAGAGATCGAGACCATCCTGGTCAACACGGTGAAACCCCGTCTCTACTAAAAACACAAAAAATCAGCTGGGCATGGTGGCACGTGCCTGTAATCCCAGCTACTCAGGAGGCTGAGGCAGGAGAATTGCCTGAGCCCAGGAGGCGGAGGTTGCGGTGAGCCGAGACCGCGCCATTTCACTCCAGCCTGGGTAACGAGAGTGAAACTCCGTCTCAAAAAATAAATAAAAATAAAAATAAAAATAAAATCACAGTTTAAAAGCACACAAACAAACAAAGAAAAACCATTGTCCCCAAGTATATTCACTTGGAAAATAAGTCCTGAAAATCAAAGTAGGCAGTTTATGGGTAAAATAAGTTCGGAAAGTCTAAGAACCAATTTGCCTTTTGGAGATTCAAAACTCATGTTAGCATATTAAAGGCCTTATAAAGTCTTGCAGTGAAGAAATCTCTTTAACTACACATTTTCCAAAGATTGGCTGCAGAACTTTTTGCTGTATTCCAAGGATAACCTCTATTCACATGCCCCAGTACTGATGTTGAGGGAAGCCACTTTCACCTGTGCCGTCACAGTCTCTGAATTCTACTGGCAAATTATAATCTCTGAGAGTGCTAATTTTTATCCCTGAGTTTGAACTATCACAGTCTAACCCAGATTATTAGCAAGAGGGGACAATGGTGCATGTGGGTAGAGAAGGATAGACCATTGATAGTAAGGAAATAACAGCACATGTCAATTTGCTCAGTCTTAGTCTGGTGTTTGGAATTAAATTGCTCCACTATGGCTGGGCACGGTGGCTCATGCCTGTAATCCCAGCACTTTGGGAGGCTGAGGTGGGTGGATCAAGAGGTTAGGAGATCGAGACAATCCTGGTCAATGTGGCGAAACCCTGTCTTTAACTAACCTCAAAAAACTAGCCAGGCATGGTGGTACATACCTATAGTCCCAGCTACTTGGGAGGCTGAGGCAGGGGAATTGCTTGAATCCAGGAGGCAGAGGTTGCAGTGAGGCGAGATAGCACCATTGCACTCCAGCCTGGTGACAGAACAAGACTTGCCTCAAAAAAAAAAATAATAATAATAATAATGCTCCACTATGCTTTCTTTTGCTGTCTCATTTAAATTCCAGTTTCTTCCAAGTCTGTGGCTAAGACTTCTTCTCAAGCTTCCTCCAATCTGGGCATGCTAATGTGGAGCCAGAGTGCGAGATCCCAGGGTCTTCCTTTGATGATACTTGCTGCAGCTCCACCGGTGTTACATTAAGAGGACTGAAGTCCAAAGTCCTGGCTGGGTGCAGTGGCTCATGCCTGTAATCCCAGCACTTTGGGAGGCTGAAGATGGTGGATCACTTGAGCCCAGGAGTTTAATACCAGCCTGGGCAACATGGGGAGGATACCTTGTCTCTATAAAAACACAAAAATGTGCTAGGTTCACTCCAGCGTGGGTGACAGTCACACACACACACATGCGCGCGCACACACACACACACACACACACACACACACACACACACACACCAGTCAAAGTCCTAACATCTAGGAATGACATAGTAACCATCTAGCCTGAGATATTATAACCCTGGAAAGTGAGTGAATTCCTCTGTGTCTCCAGTTCCCATATCTAAAATAAGGAAGTTGGACACAGATTTTGGAGATCCCCTCCTGCATCAATACTCGGGCATTTATCTGATGTTCTTGAACCTTCTTTCCTCATTCTCTTGGTTTTCCTCTCTTCCCCCTTTCTTGATTTACTTTCTTATTTTTATTTATTTATTTTTTTGAGACGAAGTCTTGCTCTGTCACCGAGGCTGGAGTGCAGTGGCCCTATCTCGACTCACTGCAACCTCCGCCTCCTGGGTTTTAAGAGATTCTCCTGCCCTCAGCCTCCTGAGCAGCTAGGATTACAGGCTCACACCACCACATCTGGCTAATTTTTGTATTTTTAGTAGAGATGGGATTTCATCATGTTGGTCAGGCTGGTCTTGAACTGCTGACCTCATGATCTGCCTGCCTTGGCCTTCCAAAGTGCTGGGATTACAGGTGTGAACCACCATGCCTGGCCTCTTTATTTAGTTTCTGAAGCTTTTTTGAGGATCTGCTCTTTATCAAGCATTATATCAACTGCTGGAGATACGACAGTGAACAAATCATTTTTACATTCTGTTCCCAGTAATCACCTGTTTGGACAAAATGGTGATTCCTTTAGATTGGGTCATTCTTTTACGTGATCACTATCATTATCACAGAAAACATTTCTCCATTTCAGAGAAACATGTAATCTGCTCAAAAAAGAGAATCTATGATGGGCCCAGTGGCTCATGCCTATAATCCCAACAGTTTGGGAGGTCAAGGTGGGTGGATCATTTGAGGTCATGAGTTCAAAAGTAGTCTGGCCAACACTGTGAAAACTCATCTCTACTGAAAAATACAAAAATTAGCTGGGCATGGTGGTGGGCACCTGTAATCCCAGCTACTTGAAAGGCTGAGGCAGGAGAGTTGCCTGAACCTGGGAGGCGGAGATTGCAGTGAGCCAAAATCACACCACCGCACTCCAGGCTGGGTGACAGAGCAAGACTCTATCTCAAATAAATAAATAAATAAATAACACATATCAACATTAGAAAACAGATCACGCCAGTTTCCTGTTGGGGATGCTTCCCCAGATAACATTCCCCATTCCCTCTTGGAGAAAAAGCATGATACCATTTATTGCTGCCAACATCCAGCAACAGCTGGCCAGTGTTCATTATGTATTTATGCTTGGAGTAGGTCTTATCCAGTGGAATTCTGTTCAGGCAAGAATCACTTCTGAGCTGGTAGGTTAAAGCTGAGTTAAATGAAAGTAGTAAGTGGGAGCTAAACACGGAATACACATGGACACAAAATAGGGAACAATAGACACTGTGGCCTACTTTAGGGGAGAGAATGGGAGGAGGGTGAGGATTGAAAAAGTGCCTATCAGGTACCATGCTTATTACCTGGGTGATGAAATAATCTGTACTCCAAACCCCTGAGACATGCAATGTACCCCTATAACTAATCTGCATATGTACCCTTGACACTAAAATGAAAGTTTAAATAAATAAAAACGAAAGTGGCTACTGATGCTAATGAAACTGATCCTTGAAAAAGGTAAAGTATCCATGTGAAGCCAGTGTATCAAATATACTGAGAAGGTAGATACAAAATTAAAGGTACCATAAAACTTTAGCCTCATATTCTGCAAGCTTGCTTTTTTTTTTTGAGACGGAGTCTCGCTCTGTCACCCAGGCTGGAGTGCAGTGGCGCAATCTCAGCTCACTGCAGCCTCCACCTCCTGAATTCATGCGATTCTCCTGCCTCAGCCTCCCGAGTAGCTGGGATTACAACATGTGCCACCATGCCCAGCTAATTTTTGTATTTTTAGAGATGGGGTTTCACAACGTTGACCAGGCTAGTTTTGAGCTCCTGACCTCAAGTGATCTGCCTACCTCAGCCTCCCAAAGTGTTGTGATTACAGGCGTAAGCCACCAAGTCTGGCCCGTTTTTGTTTGTTTGTTTGTTTTTTTAAGAGACAGGGTCTTGCTGTAACACCCAGGCTATGGTACAGTGGCACATTATAGCTCATTGCAGCCTTGAACTCCTGGGCCCAAGCAATCTTCCCATCACAGTCGCCTGAGTAGCTAGGACTGTAGGTGCAAGCCATCACAACCAGTTAAATTTTGTTTTTTTGCAGAGGCAGGGTCTCATTGTGTTGCCCATCCTGGTGGACAACTGGCTTCAAGTAATCTTTTTGTCTCAGCTTTCCAAAGTCCTGGGATTCCAGGTGTGAGCACAATGCCTGGCCTTGTTTTTCAGGTTTTCTTAAAAACAAAAACAAAAATGTAACCAAGCAAAACATGCTGGCTTTTCTTTATTCTTTCTTTCTTTCTTCGGGTCTCACTCTGTTGGCCAGGCTAGAGTGCAGTGGCATGATTATAACTCACTGCAACTTCGACCTGACCTCCTGGGCTCAAGTACTCCTCCTACCTCAGCCTTCTGAGTTTGTGGAGCCACAGGTGCATGCCACCATGCCTGGCTAATTTTTTAAATATTTGTAGAGAAAGTGGTCTCACTATGTTGCCCAGGCTGGTCTTGATTCCTGGGCTCATGTCATCCTCCCACATTGGCCTCCTAAAATGCTGGGATTACAGGCATGAGCAATCATTCCCAGCCTGGCTTCTCATTTAACAACATTCAGAAATACTTTTGGATTTGCCAGCTACATACATTCCAATAGCTGTAAAACTTTTTTTCTTTCCTTCTTTCTTCTCTTTTTTTGAGACGGAGTTTTTCTCTTGTTGCCCAGGCTGGAGTCCAATGGCGCAGTCTCGGCTCACTGCAACCTCCACCTTCAGGGTTCAAGTGATCCTCCTGCCTCAGCCTTCTGAATACCTGGGATTACAGGCATGTACCACCATGCCTGGCTAATTTTCTATTTTTAGTATAGAAAAGTTTTCATTATATTGGTCAGGCTGGTCTCAAACTCCTGACCTCAGATGATCCGCCCGCCTTGGCCCCCCAAAGTGTTGGGGTTACAGGTGTGAGCCACTACACCAGGCCAACTTTTTTTCTTTAACTTCCTATTTGTTAAATGACGTTATAAGAAGTATACTGTTAAGATGATACCACAGTTGCATTGTAATTTGTACTGGTCAGATCTCATTTGGAACTGCATGTTCAATTCTAAGCATTGCATTTTTAGGGCAACACAGGCAAATAAAAATATTCTTATACAAGATGGGGGAAAATGGAGAGGAAGTTTAAAATAATACATACAGGAACATGCTAAAGAAGTGTGTATTTTTGGACAAGAGAAGGGCAGATGATCAGGACACATGAAAGTTGACTAGCTCTCTTCAACTGTGTCCAAAGAGACAGCATTCTCATTACACATAGCAACGGAAAGTAAAACCCAGATAAAAGCTAGAAGTCATGAGGAGGCATGTTTCAACTCAATCTGAGATCTAGATTAGATCTTTGCTTTGGTACTCAATGACTTCTGCATTATTAGCAGTAAATAGGCTTAGACTCGACTACCACATTGCTGGAATATTGTAACTTTCTCGAGAGAGTCTCACTCTGTCACCCAGGCTGGAGTGCAGTGGGGCACAATCTAGGCTCACTGTAACCTTTGCCTCCTGGATTCAAGCAATTCTCCCACCTCAGCCTCCTGAGTAGCTGGAACTACAGGTGCCCACCACCATGCCTCACTAACTTTTGTATTTTTAGTAGAGACAGGGTTTCACCATATTGGCCAGGCTGGTCTCAAACTCCTAACCTCAAGTGATCCACCCATCTCAGCCTCCCAAAGTGCTGGGATTACAGGCACAAGCCACCTCGCCCGGCCAGTAACTTTTAATTTTATTTTGAATATTAGATTTTATATTCCTTCTTGATTTTTGGTCAATGTGAAACTCAGAATCTGATGAAAAATTAGGCCACAATTTGTTTATTTATTTATATTTTTTATTTTATTATTTTTTTTTTAGAGACAGGGTCTCACTATGTTGCCCAGGCTGGAGTGCAGTGGCTATTCACAGGCACGATCCCACTGCTGATCAGCACGGGAGTTTTGACCTGCTCTGTTTCCGACCTGGGCCAGTTCACCCCTCCTTAGGCAACCTGGTGGTTCCCCACTCCCAGGAGATCACCATATTGCTGCCGAACTTAGTGCAGACACCCAATCGGCATAGCACAATACAGCCCAGAACTCCTGGACTCAAGAGATCCTCCGGCCTCAGCCTCCCGAATAGCTGGGACTATAGACACGTACCACTGCACCTGGCCACAGTTTGTAATTCTACAATACATTTTAAAAGCTTTAGCTTATATAATGTGATATAGAACCTAGGTATTTTATTGAAACCCTGTTACTCACTGCTCTTAACAACTCACAACTCTTAACTGCAAAGTTGTGCCTGATCTCATTCATTTTTCTAATGTCTATTTCCAAGGATAAATAGTATAAAATATCTCAAAGCCTGAAGGACAGAGTTTGGAGATATGGATTACTTACAGAGCCAGAAATACAGCTTTTCAGCTTTTAAAAAATGGAAACTTCAAGAGTATTTTCTTAAAATAGATTGAGTTCAACTTGTCCTGCAATTTTCTGGAAGAAAACCTGTTATCAGTTTTCAGAGAATCATCCTGGGAAGTGCTCTCTGACTTTCAGAAGTAGGATGGAAATCACATCCTATGTATGTCGCAGTTATACAGCAGATGGGCAGAGTGCCTCTAGAAAGTATTACTCACGGATGTGTTGCTCTGAGTGAGGGATGAGTGTGAGGGTCACAGGATCCAGACAATGAATACAGGGGGGTGGGGCAGGGAGGACAGAAGTAGGAGGACGCAGATCAGTGGAAGGGGAGGGGGAGGACTGGCAGGTGTCACAGCAAGTGGTGGTTAGAACCTTCAGCAGAGCAGCTGAGATTTTGCACTGATGCATGCAAGGAGACTGTGGAAAGAGCAAGAGCCTCCTTTCTTTTCCAGAAGGGTACTTAGAAGGATGAAAGGAGAATTGTATACTCTCAGATTTCAATCCATTGTTGTTGAAAATGGAGACACTTATAGATTCTGATGATGGTAATAATACTACTTTATATCTCAATGCTATCTTATATTTTTCAAAATTCTTTCACATTTTATGGGAACAAACATAAGATTGTGGCAATGTTAATATTTTCTTGAATGTTTTGAAGCCCCAAATCTGCTTGCTGACTGCCCAATTCAGTATCAAATGTCATTTATAAGGTCAGCGAATTTAGTGGATGTCCATGATGATGTCTGCATTTTACTCCCGCAATAATTAATACAAAGATCATGTTCCCAACCTCACATTCTAGTCTACTGTGTAGTTTGAAAGATTAGAGTTAGTAGTTCTGTGGTGCAGAATATGGTCTGTTAAATGTGCACTCTGAATGAAGAGACCCCCTAAACAGTCTTTGTGTGAACAACAAGGCTGTTTATTCACCCGGATGCTGGTGGGCTGAGTCCTAAAAGAGAGTCAGTGGAGGGCGGTAGGATAGGAGTTTGTTTTATAGGTTTGGGGTAGGGAGTGGAAAGTTACAGAAGCTACAGTTCAGGGCAGATTTTGCAAGCTGGCAGGGGGTCATAGGGTCTGGAGTCAGGAGGTTGACCAAGGTGGGTTACAAAGTCCAGTTGCCTTATCAGTTGAGATGGGAATAAGGAACCATAGAAGAATGTCTCAAAGTTAATTAGGCGCTGAAGAAGTTGATCCTTTCTTCTCCTTTTGTAGTTTTCCAGTTACTTCAGACTTTCTGGTTCTAGGAACTCATCTGGTGTGTACGTGCAGGTCACAGAGGTTAACATGCCATCCATGGCGTGGTCAGTCAGCCTAAAAGACCTTGCATTGTTCAAAGAGACTTTGGTCAGGACACTCACTCAAATGCTTAAAAGCATGAAGGGTCTTGGATGCATTTTATATGTTTATTTTGGTTTATTCTAATAAACTTAATGTAGTTTTAGGTCTTGTGTCAATGATTCCTCAAACTAAAGCAGAAATGTTGACATTATTTTTCAAATTAATAATTAATCGTATTTTTTATTTTTTTTTTTGAGATGGAGTTTCGCTCCTGTAATCCAGGCTAGAGTGCAGTGCTGTAATGTTGGCTCACTGCAACTTCTGCCTCCTGGGTTCAAGCAATTTTCCTTCCTCAGCCTCCTGAGTAGCTGGGATTATAGGCACCTGCCACCACGCCCAGCTAATTTTTGTATTTTTAGTAGAGACGGTGTTTCACTAATTTTTGTATTTTTAGTAGAGACAGGGTTTCACTGTGTTGGCCAGGCTGGTCTCAAATCCTGACCTCATTATCCACCCATCCCAGCCTCTCAAAGTGCTGGGATTACAAGTGTGAGCCATGGTGCCCAGCCAGGGAGTTCAAAATCATACATGAAAGAATGTGCTAAAGAAGGTGTGTATTTTTGGACAAAAGAAGGGAAGATTATCAGGGCACACAAAAGCTGGCTAACTCTTCAACTACGTCCAAAGAGATAGTGAGGGAATGTATTCTCTTCCCAGGTCCACAAGGGGGCGTGGTTTCAAAGGCAAGAACTTCCCAGCAACATGCCCGACCTGCCTTCTTTCATGTCTCTATCCAGAAGCTTAGAGGTTTTAGCTCCGGAAGATAGACCACCCAGGTGAGCTCCCTTTGTCTAGAAAGAAGCTATGGGAGGACTGTGGGCCAAATAACAAATCAGATGTCAGAAATCAAAGATCAATCACTCCAGCGGAAGGTTAAAGAAACTCCTTTCATAGGACAGAAAACTTGAATAGGGCGGGAATAACTCCCAGGTTAAAAGTCCCCTTCTCTCTCCTCTGTGCAGACTCCATTTCTGGATTCCCCTCATGACAATGTGGGAGCTCGCTTGCTCTCTCTCTATTTCTCATTTTTCTCTCTCTCTGCCTAAATGAATCACTTTCTGCAAAACTCTTTGGGGTCCAATATTTACTTAAATAAGCTCACCACACCCAGCAGGGTCCTCTCCCCCATTCTTGGGTGAGTGAGGGACCAAGGACCTGGAAGCACACATCCTATCGGGGAGCTAAGCCTCCCCCAAGTCCTGCAATTTAGCCACAACAGCATTCTCATTATATATCACAATGGATATATGTTAATGACCACAAATTGATAGTCTTATAACTTAAGGTCCTTCTCTGAAAATGCCAACTCTATTATTTCTCAAATACATATTAAGAATTATATTCAGACCCACTTAACAAGTATTTACTGAGGATACAGCCAAAATACTAGTTATGACGTTATGAATCATTGTGTCAACAGAAGGGATGTAGTATATAATGGATGAGAGTATGAAGCTGGCCAGGCACTGTGGCTCACACTTGCAATCCCAATACTTTGAAGGGCTGAGGGAGGCAGATTGCTTGAGCCCCTGAGTTTGAGACCAGCCTGGGCAACATGGCGAAACCTCGTCTCTACTAAAAAATACAATAGCTGGGTGTGGTGGTGTGTTCCTGTATTCGCAGCTACTTGGGAGGCTGAGGTGGGAGGATCGTGTGAGCCCAGGATGTTGAGGCTGCAGTGTACTGGGATTGTGCCACAGCACTTCAGCCTAGGAGACAGGGTAAGACCCAGTCTCCAAAAAAAAAAAAAAAAAAGAAAAGAAAGAAAGAAAGAAACAGTAAGAAGTCAAGCCATGCTGCATGCTGTTTAAATTCTAACTCTGCCACTTACTACATGGGATTTCTGAGGGAAGTCAGTTAATTTTGTGCCTTTCTTTCCTCGGTTGTGAATAATAATAAGATCTACCTCTGAGAACTGTTGTGAAGTTTCAATGAATCAATACACGTAGAACACTTTGATGTTGCTTGGCTTTAGGTAAACACTCTGTAAATGGTAGCTATCATTATTCAAGGTTGTCTACTTGGAGTTCTAAGAAGTGAGTGTGAAAGTCTTTTTTTTTTTTTTTTTAATAAAGACGGGGTTTCACCATGTTGGTCAGGCTAGTCTTGAACTTCCAACCTCAGGTGATTCACCCGCCTTAGCCTCCAAAGTGCTTAGATTACAGGCGTGAGCCACCACACCCGGCCAAAAGTCTTTTCTTTGAGACGAAGTTTTTGCGTTGCTGTCCAGGCTAGAGTGCAAATGGCAGGATCTCTGCTCATGACAACCTCTGTTTCCTGGGTTAAGTACTTCTTCTGCCTCAGCCTCCCGAGCATCTTGGATTATAGATGCATGCCACCACGCCCAGCTAATTTTTATATTTTTAATAGAAACAAGGTTTCACTACCAGGCTGGTCTTGAATTCTTAAACTCCACCCACCTCAGTCTCCCAAAATGCTAAGATTACAGGCATGAGCCACCACACCCTGCCAAGTTTTCTTAACTTACCATAGAGTTTGAAGAACAGGAAAAGAATTTTAGAACCTTAGATGTTTTTTTTTTTTTTTTTTTTTTTGAGACAGAGTTTCGCTCTTGTTACCCAGGCTGGAGTGCAATGGCGCGATCTCGGCTCACCGCAACCTCCGCCTCCTGGGTTCAGGCAATTCTCCTGCCTCAGCCTCCTGTGTAGCTGGGATTACAGGCATGCGCCACCATGCCCAGCTCATTTTTTGTAGTTTTAGTAGAGACGGGGTTTCACCATGTTGATGAGGATGGTCTCGATCTGTTGACCTCGTGATCCACCCGCCTCGGCCTCCCAAAGTGCTGGGATTACAGGCTTGAGCCACCGTGACCAGTGCCCTACCTCAGCCCCCTAAAGTAGCTGAGACTACAGGCTCCCACTACCAGGCTTAGCTAATTTTTTGTATTTTTCCTTTTTGAGACAAAGTGTAGCTCTGTTGCCAAAATTTGGAGAGCATTAGCACAATCTGTGCTCATTTCAAACTGTACTTACCGCGGTTAGGCTCAGGGTTAGGTTTAGGGATTAGGGATTAGGGGTTAGGGCTTAGAGGTTAGGGGTTAGGGGTGCGTCATGCGGCGTCCCGGCACAGGCGTGCGTGATGCGGCGTCCTGGTCCCAGAGTGCGTGGCGTGGCGTCCCGGCCCCGGTGTGCATGGTGCAGCGTCCCGCCAGTCTGCGGAGTTGCAGTCTCCTAAGTATACATCTGTGGGGAACCGTGAGTGTGGAGCTGCATTCTCCATGGCACGGACGTAGCCAGCATAGCCTCGCTACAACTCTGGGCCACATCTCCGGTGAGTAAATTCCTTCCTGTTTGCAGCCCTGAATGCTTAGGGTCAGACACTAGTTAGATCTCGGTATGGAAAACTGTACACCAAAAGCTTTTCTGAATCCTGCGCACCTAGGTTGTCCGCAGCCAAGGCCAGGTGGCTGCAGTGCGAGTTTTAATAATCAACACTGACATATCAGTGCAAACATAGAAACTAACATATAGTTAGGGTTTAGGGTGAGGATTAGGGCTAAGGGTTAGGGTTAGAAGTTAGGATTTAAGGGTTAGAAGAATTTTAGGCAAATTTGAAGGAAGGAATGATTCATGAATCATGCCTGAAGCACCAGAATGAAAAATCGGGCTTGGGGCTTCGAGCTGTTAGCGGTGGCAGCTAAGTGAGCTTTCTCATTGGCTCCAGCAGGGAGACTGCAGGTTGTGGGGATGCTTCCCTCAGTGTCAATAGTCATACAGCCAACTGGCATCTACTTTTTGTCATTGACTGGTTGGTTTGTTAATGTTTTTACATCAGTTTACATGTCTCAAAGTTTGGCTTCCCATTGCTTAGGCAAGACCTCAGGCTGACGGCGTCCTCCTTTTTTGCTTTAACATGTCAAACACGTAATTCATTTTCATTTTACTTTCCTGGCATTAATAGAAGTACGTTTACATTTTTGTTGTTATTCAGAAAGTCGGTTTAATTGGCAACCTATTTGTGATGTTGCATAAAATAATGTTTGTTAATTATTAGCATCTTAGATTCGATGAAATATGTTAACTCTATTAAGCTTTGTTATTAAACCATAACAGTTCAGTTGCTTTCTTTTTTTTCTCCAGGGCTTTAACCATTTAAAATACACTCAAGTATCTCCTAACAATGTGGATGCTTTCTGAGAAATGTGTCCTTAGTGATTTCATCTTTGTGCAAACACCATCGAGTGTCCTCATAAAACCTGGATGATGTAGCCCACTTCACACATGAGTGACATGGTGTAGATTCTTGCTTTCCGGCTACATACCTGTATAGCTCATCTCTGTACTGAATGCTGTAGTCAAATGTCACACCGTGGTGATTGTGGATTGTGATCTGAAAACATCTGAGTCAGGTCTCAGTCAAGTAGCAAGCTTATTTCGCCAAGGTCAAGGATATGCCCATGACACAGACTCAGGAGGTCCTGACATCATGGGCCCAAGGTGGTCAGGGTAGAGCTTGCTTTCATATATTTTAGAGAGACATGAGACACCAATCAATATGTGTAAGATGGAAAGTCATTTGGTTCAGCGAGGTGGAACAACTCGAAGTAGGAATGCGGGGTGGGGGGTGGTTCTAGGTCAGAAGTAGACAAAACAAAAGTTGCATTCTTTTGAATTTTTTGATCGGCCTTCCACTGAATACAATTTAGTCTGGTTCAGTGAATTTGCATTTTTACATATACAGTAAGGCAGAGGAATGGTGTGATCTTGGCCCACCGCACCTGCCTCTTCCGTGGTTGAATGAATTGTCTTGCCGCATCCTCCCCAGTAGCTGGGATTACAGGCATGCACGACCAAGCCTGGGTCATTTTTGTATTTTTAATAGAGATGGGGTTTCTCCGTGTTCGTCAGGTGGGTCTCGAGCTCCCCACCTCAGGTTATCTGCCCGCTTTGGCCTCTCAAAGTGTTGGGATTACAGGCGTGAGCCACCGTGCCTGGTCAGGAAGCTTATTTTGATTCTGATATTGTCAACTGTATTTCAGGTAGAACTTGTTTCCCTTGGAGCGTTAAATACTACATTGGTATTGTATTACACAAATAAAACACAGATCCCTTTTTATCACATTCGTTGCTAGTGATATTGACAACTAAATTCAGATACATTCCAGAGTCTGGGCTTCCAGTAATTCTTAGTCATCCTCTAAAGGTAAATTACTTTTTCTCACAAGACACAGTGACACCTAAAGCCACATTGATTGTCCTGCCACTTTTGTTTCTCTAGTTTCATCGATTTTTTCAAAGCATCTTTGGGGGAATGACTTTGACTATCCCTTTAAACTTTTCAGTATTAGAAAGCACCGTCGTGAAACATTGAATAATTGTGGTCACAAGTTCCCTTTACAGTCTTCCTTTGAATATTTTTTCCAATGGCAAATATTTACTTTTGTTGTGTTGTGGCTAAAAGGAATGCTTGGAAACAGAACAAAGATAAGCATTCATTATAATAAGTGATTCAGTCACAATCAATTGCTATTTTAATCTTTTTTAAAAAGTTATACTTTTGAAAACATCCTGATGTAAATTGAAATAGTCTCCAAATCTGAATTCTTTCCTTAGTTCTAAGGTGATCAGATTTCCTAGAGAGTGAACCACACCACGGGAAAAAAATAAGATAAATATGTTTCCATGGATGTGTTATTTTAACATAAATCTTGTAAAATAGGCATTTCATTGAAATTATATATGTTTGCATAAATTACTTTGTGGCAGCATGAATGCCCTTGTTTTGAAAAGTAGGAGTAGTTAGTGTCAATTACTACTTATTATCAGTACAAATCAGTAAACAGATATTTGAAAACATTTACAATTTTAACTAAAGCTTTTATTTTAAATTCGTTTTAGTTTCACACTGAAAATGGGAGGAAAATGCAGATTTCCTTTGTAGACCCAAACTAGTTTCCCCTCATCTTAATATATCAACATGTATCAGATATGTTATTAACATTTTTTTTTTTTTTTTTGAGATGGAGTCTTGCTCTGTAACCCAGGTTGGAGTGCAATGGCACGATACTGGGTCATTGCACCTCTACCTCCCATGCTTAAGTGATTCTCCTGCTTAAGCCTCCCAAGTAGCTGGGATTACAGGTGCCCACCCTCATGCTTGGCTAATGTTTTGTATTTTTAGTAGAGATGGGGTTTCGCCATGTTGGCCAAGCTGGTCTGGAACTCCTGAGCTCTGATGATTTACCCGTCTAAGCCTTCGAAAGTTCTGGGATGACAGGCATGAGCCACCATGCCCATCCTACTGTCAGCATATTTGCTTTGGTTAGGTATCTCTTGAGATATTTACCCAGTTTTAAAATCACGTATGTATTTTGTAAATATCTTCTCACATCTCTCTTGTCTCTTTGTTCTCTGAATACAGTTTTGCAAGGTAGAATACTGAGTTTTATAAAGTCTGTGTTATCAATATTTTCATGAATTGGCATTTGATGTTTTGTGTTACAACTCAACACCAAACTCAACGTCATATGGATTTTCTTTTATATTTTTTATAGTTTTGCATTTAAAATTACAGTCTCTGGACTATTTTGAGTAGTTTTTTGTTTGTCTTCATTTGTGTATATATTCATTTCATTCTACAAGGCTTCCAAAGTCTTCCATCACCGACTTTGGGAAGGAATGGCTACAATGGGCTTCATTTTGGCTTGTATTTGTAAAATAATTACACTGAGTCAACTGAATATTGAATTTTATAGGTATTTCAGGATAGTCAGGCGGGGTGGCACATCCACCTAGGAACTGAGCAAGAGTGTCTGTGCTGAGCTCTGGCGTCACCTGAGGATTCAAGAAACCACCCCTGACAAACTTCCCTCTGAGGTGTCAGAAGCAGCAAGGAGCTTTATCTTCCTCAGGGCAGCATGAAGGTCGTGTCATCTTGGTGTTGTTCATCAGTAAGTAACAAACTTCCTGTCCAAAGCCCTGAGTGCAGAGGAGAGAGTCTTCAGAGAGTACTCAGCAGAGGATGGAATTCAGCTAGAAAAACGAAAGCCTCCAATCCACTGTTTTGACTACACTCTGATATTGTCAGTGTCCAAGACACAGTGGCTGCTAATAAATATTCTCACAGTGATCTCTAATATGATAATCACACCGTGCCCTAACACCAATATAATATTCACACCATGCCATAACACTAATATCCACATCATGCCATAACACTAACATATCCACACGGTAGCTTCTAATACTAGTAAATACAATAACGTCTACTAAGTGGAGTCTGTTGACATTGAGACTTTTATAAGGATTTCACAGCTTTGGTTGAACTATAGCCTCCATAATGGATTTTGATGAAGTCTTTGCTTTCCTGGCATGCTATTGATATGGTTGTTTTAAAAAGTAGTTTACTTTCCAATAATGTCATACTTCTGGGAATCTTCCAATAGTAGTACAAAGTATAACCTATTTCTTCTCTTAGATTTTGCAGCAGTTGTTGCTGTACCAGATTTACAATGTCCCAGAAGATACTTCAGTATATTTTACCCAAAGTACACTCTCCCGGGTAACCACCACCTAACTCCTAGATCTGGAAATCAGCATGGTTCCTACAGGATAATTCAGTCTACAAACTCATTTCACTTTTACCTTCTGTACTGCCCGGGAGTATGATGTGTTTTTTTCATTGTTGTGATCCAGTTTTCTTTTCCGGGCACTGTTCCCCAGACTTTCCTGCATATTCGTCACCTTGACACATTTAAAGAGCATACAAGTTTTTGTTTGAACGCCTGTCTTCAGTTGTTTGGGGTATATGCCGAGGAATGGAATCATTGAGTCATACGGCAAATCTTTTTTCAACTGTTTGAAGAAACTCCAAATGAATTTACACATAGGCTGGACCGTGCAATACTGTCAGAAGCAGTGTTTAAGGGTTCAAATTTTTGCACATCTTTGTCAACTCTTTTTTTGTTTTTTTTTAGTATAACTATTCTAGTGTGAAATTATTAGAATTTTTTTGGGATGGAGTCTTTCTCTGTCACCCAGGCTGGAGTGCAGCAGCACCACCTCGTCTCACTGCAAACTTCACCCCCTGGGTTGAAGCGATCTTCCTACCTCAGCCAGTTGAGGAGCTGGGCTTACAGGCACAGGCCACTATGCCCCGCTCATTTTTGTATTTGCCATAGAGACAGGTGTTCTTCATGTTGGTCAGGCTGGTCTCGAACTGCTAATGTCAGATGCTCTGCTCGCCTCAGCCTCCCAAATTGCTGGGGTTACAGGCGTGAGCCACTGCACCCTGCCACTCCCAGGCATTTTGGTTTTCTTTCTTTATTTCCGTTTCAGGTGGAATCTTCCCGTTTCAGCCAGAATGGAGTTCAGTGGCTCGATATCGGCTTACTGCAGCCTCCACCTCCTGGGTTCAAGCAGTTCTCTTCCCTCAGCCTCCCAAGTAGCTAGGATTCCAAGTACGTGCTAGCCGGCCCGGGTAATTTTCGTATTTTCAGTAGAGATGGGGTTTTTCCATATTGGCCAAGCTGGTCTTGAACTCCTAACCTCATGTGATCTGTCTGCCTGGGCTTCCCAAAGTGCTCGGATTATGGGCGTGAGCCATGATGCCCGCCCTTTTTTTGTGAGAAAGGGTCCTGTGCTGTCAGCCAAGCTGGAGTGCGGGCTTGTGATCTTGGCTTACTGTGACCTCCACCTTATGGGCTCAAGCAGTCCTCCCGTTTTGGCCTCCCAATTAGCTGGGACTATAGGTGTGTGCCACCACAAACTGACTAAATTTTGTATTTCCAATAGAGACGGGGTTTTGCCATGTCGTCCTTGCTAGTCTTGAACTCCTGGAGTCATGTGATGCACCTGCCTCAGCTTCCCCTTGTGATGGGATTACAGGCATCAACTGATATACCCAGGAAGTTTTTAACTTTTTGAGGAATTACCAACCTGCCTCAGCTTCCCCTTGTGATGGGATTACAGGCATCAACTGATATACCCAGGAAGTTTTTAACTTTTTGAGGAATTACCAAACTATGTTAAAAACAGACTGCACCGTTTCCCATACAGTATTTAAGGGTTGCAATTATTCTCTCACATTGCCAACACTTGTTAATTTACATTTCTGGGATTATAGGCTTTCTGGTGTGTGTGAAGGAGTATATCGTGGTTTCAGTTTAGGTGGCCATAACAACAATGATAGTGGTCGTCTTTTTGTGGGCTTGTTTTCCATTTGCATATATTATTGGCCAAGTGTGAGTATGTCATGTTGTATGTCATTGTGTATGACATTGAGTATGACACTGTGTATGTCATTCAGTTTAGACGGCCATAATGATAATGATATTATTTATCTTTTATGTACCCGCTTTCCATTTGGCTTTCTTATTGGTGAAGTCTATGTTCAACAGTTTCTCCATTTTGTAATTTGTTTGTTTTTGTTGTTGAGTTATACAAATTACACATTGTGGTTAACAGATTGTTAGATATGTAATGCACAAATATTTTCTTCCTTTTTGTGGGTTGAGTTTTCTCTCTTTTTTTTTTTTTTTTTTTTGAAACGGACCCTTGCTCTGTTTCCCAGGCTGGAGTGCAGTGGTGTGATCTCGGCTCACTGCAACCTCTACCTCCTGGTTTCAGATGATTCTCCTGCCTCAGCCTCCCAAGTAGCTAAGATTACAGTTTCCCACTACCATGCCCAGCTAATCTTTTGTATTTCTTTATTTATTTTTGAGATGGAGTCTTGCTCTGTCACCCAGGCTGGATTGCAGTAGCACCATCTCAGCTCACTGCAAACTTCACCTCCAGGGTTGAATTGATCTTTCTTCTTCAGCCAGCTGAGGAGCTGGGATTACAGATACATGCCACTCTGACTGGCTAATTTTTGTATTTTCAGTAGAGTAATTTTGTATATTCTTCATGTTGATCAGGCTGGTCTCGAACAGCTAACGTCAGGTGCTCTGCTCATCTCAGCCTCCCAAATTGCTGAGATAACAGGCATGAGCCACTGCACCATGCCACTCCCAGGGATTTTGGTTTTCTTTCTCTCTCTCTCTCTCTCTCTTTTTTTTTTTTTTCCGACGGGATCTTGCTGTGTCAGCTAGTTTGGAGTACAGTGGCTCGATATCAGCTTACTGCAGCCTCCACCTCCTGGTTTCAAGCAGTTCTCCTGCCTCAGCCTCCCAAGTAACTGGAATCCCAAGTGCGTGCTAGCAAGCTCTGGTAATTTTCACATTTTTAGTAGAGAGGGTGTTTTGCCACATTGGCAAAGCTGCTCTTGAACTCCTAGTGCTAAATGATTTGTCCGTCTCAGCCTTTCAAAGTGCTGGGACTACAGGTGTGAACCACCATGACTGCGCTTTCTTTTTTGAGACAGGGTCCTGTGCTGTCACCCAAGCAGGAGTGCAGGGTTGTGATCTTGGGTTACTGTGACCTCCACATTGTGGGCTCAAGCAGTCCTCCCGTTTCGGCCTCCCAAGTGGCTGGGACTACAGGTGTGTGCCACCATGAACCGGCTGAGTTTTGTATTTCTAGTGGAGAGGGGGTTTTGCCGTGTCGTCCTTGCCGGTGTTGAACTCCTGGAGTCACGTGATGCACCTGCCTCAGCTTCCCAATGTGCTGGGCTTACAGTTGATTACATCAACTGGTGTGCCTAGCCAGTTTTTCTCTTTTTGAGGAATTACCAAACTATGTTAAACACAGGATGCACCATTTCTGTTTCCCGTACAGTATTTAAGGGTTGTGATTTCTCTTTGACCTTGCCAACACGTTAATTTACATTTCTTGGATAATAGCCTTTCTAGCGTGTGTGAGGGAGTATGTCGTGGTTTCGGTTTAGATGGCCATAATGATAATGATACTGATCATCTTTTTCTGTGCTTGTTTTCCACTTGCATGTATTATTGGCAAAGTGTGTGTATGTCATTGTGTATGACATTGAGTACGACATTGAGTATGTCGTTCAGTTTGGATGGCCATAATGATAATGATATTATTCATCTTTTATGTGCCTCTTTTCCATTTGGATGTCTTATTGGCAGAGTGTATGTTCAGCTGTTTCTCCATTTTGTAATTTTTTGCTGTTGAATTCTATAAATTATACATTGTGGTTAACAGACTGTTAGGTATGTAATGCACCAATATTTTCTTCCTTTAGTGTGGGTTGTGTTTTCACTTTTTTTTTTTTTTTTTTTTTTTTTTGAGATGGGCAGACTCTTGCTCTGTTTCCCAGGCTGTAGTGCAGTGGTGTGATCTCAGCTCACGGCAACCTCTACCTCCTGGTTTCAAATGATTCTTCTACCTCAGCCTCCCACCTAGCTGAGATTAAAGTCTCCCAATATCATGCCCAGTTACTTTTCTGTATTTATGTATTTATTTCTGAGATGTTGTGTTGCTTTGTCACCCAGGCAGGAGTGCAGTAGTGCAATATCGACTCACTGCAACTTCCACCTCCCGGGTTCAAGCGATTATTCTCCTTAAGCCTACTGACTAGCTGGGTTACAAGACTGTGCCATGACGCCCGGCAAATTTTTATATTTTTCATTGTGATAGAGTTTCTCCACAATGGTCAGGCTGGTCTCAAACTCTCAACCTCAGTTGATCTGCTTGCCTCACCTTCCCATAGTGCTGGCATTACAGGTGTGAGCCACTGCACCTGCCACTGCTATGTATTTTGGTTTTCTTTCTTTTTTATTTTGAGATGGGTCTTGCTCTGTCAGCCAGACCGGAGTGCAGTGCCCTGATAACTGCTCACTGGAATCTCTGCCTCCTGGGTTCAAGCAGTTCTCCTCCCTTAGCCTCCCAAGTAGCTGGGATTACAGGTGCCTGTTGCCATGCCTGACTAATTTTCATGTGTTTAGTAGAGATGGGGTTTCACCACGTTGGCCAAGCTGGTCTCGAACTCCTGACCTCAAGTGATCCGTCTGCTTTGGCCTCCCAAAATGCTGGGATTACAGGCATGAGCTACCATGCCCGGCCTTTCCTTTTCGAGACAGGGTTTTGTGCCATTTCCCAGACTGGAGTGCAGTGGTGTGATCTCAGCTTACTACAACCTCCACATTGTGGGCTCAAGCAATCCTCCTGTCTCAGCCTCCCAAGTACGTATGACTACAGGTGAGTGCCACCATGCCCAGCGAATTTTTGTATTTTTAGTTGAGATGGGGTTTTGCTATGTTGTCCTGGCTGGTCTTGAACTCCTGGACTCATGTGAACCACCTGTCTCCGCCTCCCAATGTGCTGTGATTGTAGGCATTAGCTACTGTGCCCAGGATATTTTTCACTTGTGAGTCAATACAAAACTATGTTAAAACCAGGCTGCTTCATTTTATATTCACATATGGCATTTAAGGATGGTGATTTCTCTCTGACCTTGCTAACACTTGTTATTTTATATTTCTTTGGATTATAGCGTTTTGAGTGTGTGTTAAAGGATTTTATCATTGTGGTTTCCATGTAGATTGCCATAATAACAATGTTATTGATCATCCTGTTATGTGCTTGTTTTCCATTTGCATGTCATATTGTGGAAATGTGTGTTCAACTGTTTTTAGATTTTGTAATTTGGTTGTTTTTGTTGTTGAGTCAGACAAATTATACACTGTGGTTAACAGACTGTTGTTAGATATATAAGGCACTGTGTGTTGTCTTTTCACTTTCTTTTTTTTATTTGAAATGCAGTCTTGCTCTTTTGCCCAGTCTAGAGTGCAGTGGTTTGATCTCGGAACACTGCAACGTCCCACTCTTGGGTTCACATGACTCTTGTGTCTCACCTTTCGAGTATCTGAGATTACAGGCTCCTGTTAACATGCCCAGCTGAGTTTTTGTATATATATTTTTTTCTTTTGGAGACAGAGTCTCGCTCTGACACCCAGGCCTGGAGTGTAGTAGTGCAATCTTGTCTTACTTCACTTCCACCTCCCGAGTTCAAGTGATTCCTGTGCCTCAGGTGGGCACCACCACGCCCAGCTATTTTGGTATTTTCAGTAAATACGATGTTTCTCCATGTTGGTAAGGCTGGCCTCGAACTTCCAACCTGAGACACGTGCTCGTCTCAGTCTAACAAAATGCTGGATTCTAGGCGTGAGCCACTACACTAATCCAGTCCCAGGCATTTTGGTTTCATTTTCTTTCTTTCTTTATTTTTTCCGGTGGGATCTTGCCTGTGTTGGCCAGGCTGGAGAGCAGAGGCCTGATATCAGCTCACTGGAGCCTGAGTCTCTTGGGTTCAAGCAATTTTCCTGCCACAGCCTCTGAAGTAGCTGGGATTACAGGTGCATGCCACTACACCCAGTTAATTTTCATATATTTAGTAGAGACTGGGTTTTGCCACATTGGCCAAGGTGGCCTTTAACTGCTGACTTCAAGGGTTCCTTCTGCCTCCACATCTCAAAGTGCTTGGAATACAGGTGTGAGTCAACATATCCGTCCTTTCCTCTTTGAGATGAAGTCTTGTGTTGTCTCCTAGACTGGAGTTACCACTGAGGCCAGCTCACCTTTGCTCAAGAGGGTTCTTGACTCTTACTTTGTAGCAGGAACTCCTAAGTTAATGAAGCCTTTTAAGATTTTCTGGTGGAAAGTCAAGATATCTCAAGTTAGACCCAATGTAAAAATTTGAATCAGGCAAATTCTCATTAGAGACAAGGAAGCAAAGACTGTGCCGATGGAATCTGATGCCTTTTTATGTTGACGTCAATCCAGTAAAGCTATTGTGAAGCCAATTAACAGTAAAATTGAGCATGAGGGAGGCAGTGCACTGTCTGAAATTAGAGGTCTAAAAATTTGGGTTTGATTTCCAGACCTAGCGAGTCAGTCAGCCACTCACTTTCAAGTGACAAGCCTTAGGCGGGTGACGTTCTGTCTCTGTTTCTCGATTTCTGCATATGGATTTCTGTAGGACTTAAGGCCCACTGGGACATGATCCCTTTTACAACTCACTGCCTGGTTTGTGGAGTATAATAGTGAATCTAGACTTTAATGCACCTATGTTTCGGAATAACCCTGTTACCTCGGCTAGAAATTAACAGAGAAAATTGACAGTTGATTGGCAAGAATGAGAATCCATTCTAAAGAATTCAAATACATCTGAATCCTTTATTACTAAAAGCATGCTCAACGCAAGTGGACACAGTCCATTCATTTTTATGTCAGTAGCTATAGCAATGACAGACAACTTTTTGAAAATACACAGCTAAAACTGTCCGAGCTTTAAGTGCTAGAAAAGTTTTTCAGAATACACAGCTAAAACAGTCCCTCCTTTAAGTGCGAATGCATTAAAAGCAGGGACGGTTTTATCTCTGTATTTTGAAAAACCTCTGTGCTCTCCAATAAAAAGATGCTTTTTTTGTTGCTTTTGGTCCCCAGGAGAAATGGGAGTCCCCGTCAGACAGCATGGGAGACACATGAGTCCTTCGAAGTAATCTTGTCTGCTTGTGAGGGTGCAATGAGGGTGTGAAGCACTTCGGGAGGTGTCCAGACACACAGGTAGGCTTGCTACGGAGCAGAGCTTCACCCTTGGGGTGTGGTACTTGACATCATGAGCCATGTCTTATCAAATGAATCATATTTCATGTCCAAGCATGTTCTCCGTTTGACTGGGCGGTCGTTTCGAATCCGCGCAGCCTCGACCATGCTTTCACTGGATAGCCATGAAGAATTTCGTTCTACTTAATAACGTGTGGGCTTGAGGAGGAGCCAGCATTGGAATAGAAGGAGGGAGAATGGACGTGTGAAGTAGGGAAAGGTGTCTCTTCCTTTGGAGCATGGATGGGTTCGAAGTCCACCTCATACTACTAAGTATTTGGCTGGACTCGACCCGTTTTGTGGGATGGCTGTGTGTGCGTGTGTGTGTGAGTGTGTGTGTTTTTGGGTGTCAGAGGGTGAGGGTGTGGGTGTGTGTGGGTGTGTGTGTGTGTGGGTGGGTGTGGGTGTGTCAGTGTTTGTGTCTACAGGCCTGAGCAGCAGACGATTTTTCCTCTGGTGGCATGTTACTCAGAACCTTGGATAACACCCAGCACTCCTGAAAATGCAATACATGTAGGTTTGGAGACATTGATGTTGATGACTGGCGAGAGCGTGGTGATGGAAACCAGCTCATTTCCCATGTACCACTGAGGCCTGCTGAGCTTTGCTCAAGAGGGCTCTTAACTCTTTCTTTGTGACAGGAGCTCCTAAGTGAATCAAGCCTTTTCAAGAGTTTCAGGTAGAAAGGCAAGATATCTCGGGTTAGACCCATGTTCAAATTGGAACCGGGCAAATTCTCATTAGAGACAAGGGACCAAAGGCGGTGCCGATGAAATCTAAGGTCTTTGGATGTTGACTTCACTCCATTGAAGCTCTTGTGAAGCCATTGAACTGTCACATTGGGCCTGGGGGAGGCAGTGCACCATGTGCAATTAGAGGTCCGAAGATTTGGATTTGATTTCCAGCCCTGT
>NW_022436998.1:0-22808 GCF_009761245.1 Sapajus apella
GGTGCTAAGCCGTGGGTCCCCTAGCTGTGCTCAGAGGCAAAATACCTGTGTCTGTGTACTCTGTTCATCTGTCCCTTGGGCAGAGTCTGCAGCTGGTGCCCCTGCATGAGGAACGCTGCAATGGGTCACAACGGAACCCTCAAAAAGGAAGGTGAAGAGATTGTGTGGTCAGTGCATCAATAAGTCATTGGTGCCCGCTAGGGATTTCCAAGTTTGAGGGAATTGTTCAGGCTAGGGTTCAATCATGGGACAACAGTTATCAGCTCAACAGAAACAGTATATAAAAGTATTGAAGCAGCTGCTTAAAGCTAGTGGAGCCTTGGTTTTGCAGGCTCAATTAAGGGACCTAATGCAAACTATTATTTCCCATAACTCATGGTTCCCAGGAGAAGGCACGCTGCACACAGAGCTCTGGGAACAAATGAGAATAAATCTTAATGTCATGCACAAGGGCTGGGCACAGTGGCTCAAGCCTGTAATCCCAGCACTTTGGGAGGCCGAGGCGGGTGGATCACGAGGTCAAGAGATCGAGACCATCCTGGTCAACATGGTGAAACCCCGTCTCTACTAAAAATACAAAAAATTAGCTGGGCATGGTGGCGTGTGCCTGTAATCCCAGCTACTCAGGAGGCTGAGGCAGGAGAATTGCCTGAACCTAGGAGGCAGAGGTTGCGGTGAGCCGAGATCGCGCCATTGCACTCCAGCCTGGGTAACAAGAGTGAAACTCTGTCTCAAAAAAAAAAAAAAAAAAAAAATCATGCACAAGGGCAATGGGTCCCAGTAACATCTTTAACGTTATGGGCCTTAGTCAGGGCCGCTTTGGCCCCACTCTACACAGAAGAGCCTAAAAAGGGAAGGGAGGAGGAACCACCTACCTTACCACGTCCTCCTTCTCCCTCAGCCTTGCAATTTCTGGGTAAAAATACCAAAGAGGAAACAAAGGTCTTGCCTGAGCCTCCTTCCTCAAAAAATTGGAAAAAAGACAAGGGAGACACTACAGCTATGGGACCCCATCTTAGCCAAGCAGCATTAGAAGGGGAGCTCTTGGCCTGCCTGGTAATGCACGATCAACAAGGCAATGAGTTATTCGAACCCATTTCTTTTGACACTTGGATAAGAAAAAGCATTAGAGAAAACAGAGCCAATAGCCCATTTACGAAAGGATTGAGGCCATAGCAAACAATTACCACATGACCTCTTTCTAATATTGGCCACTGTTATTCCAAGGGCTGAACCTTGAAACAGCCCTACCGCTAACATGGCTCTCTCAAAATCCTATTTGGGTAGAACAGTAGCCTTTAAAGGAAAAGAAATTACAATGAGTCCATGAATAACTAATTCATTATTCAATTAAATAGTTAATTCTATTAACTAATTAATAGCCGGCCATATAGAATCATCAAGCAGCCCTTGGAATTCGCCCATTTTCATCATTTCCAAAAGGTCTGGCAAATGGAGACATTTGCAAGACTTATAGCTATTAATGCTAATCTGAAGCCTATGAGGCCTCTTCAACTGGGGCCCCCTTCCCCCACTGTGATTCCTCAAGATTGGCCGATAGTCATTATTGACATAAAAGACTGCTTTTATACTATTCCTCTTGCAGAACAGGATAGAAAAATTTGCGTTTACATTACCAGCTATCAATAATGAAAGGCCAGCTTGCTGATTTCATTGGAAAGTACTTCCTCAAGGAATACTAACAGTCTCACCATGTGTTAGTATCATGTAAATCAGGCTTTGCTCCCCAGTAGAAAAGAATTTCTAATTGCAAGATTATTCATTTTATGGATGATATTTTACTAGTATCCCCAATGGTGCCAGTACTTTTAACTTTATATGCCTCTGTCCAAAGGAGTACACAGTTAGGTTTAATCAGAGAACATGAAAAAGTACAGATGTCCTCTCCTTGGAAATATCTTGGATACATACTAACTCACTGGTCAGTGAGATCCCAAAAGGTTAAATTCAATACTAGCAACTTACATACCTTAAATGATTATCAAAAATTATTGGGCGATATTATCTGGTTTCACCCTAGTTGGGCATAACTACTGATAAGTTGCAAAACCTGTTTTCTATCTTAAAAGGCAATACAGTCCTAGATTCTCCCAGGTATTTAACCCCCTCCAAAAAAAAGGAAATTGAGGAAATAGAGCAAGCTATTTGTAAGAGGCAACTTGATCTCATAGACCTACAATATTCAGTTCAATTGTTTGTTTTTCCTACTAAACATTCCCCAACAGAATTAATACAACAGATGGCCCCAGTACTGTGCTTCCTAGAATGGGATTTTTGCTCACATACTGCAACTATCTCCCTATATCCAGCTAGTTAGTAAAGTCATCTATACGGGCCACAGATGATGCAATCTGTTGCTAGGTTATGACCCTGATGTCTTAAGAATTCCCTTGAGTAAAAAGCAATTTGAAGCAGTATTGCCCCTATCTCTAGATCTTCAATAGCACTCTCTGATTATGCAGGCCATATAGAGCATGCAGTTCCTGCTGGCAAACTACTTCAGTTCTTATCTCGTACTCCTATAGTTTCATCTGCAAAAGTAATTCGCTCCCTCATACCTAATACTTTAATGCTTTTTACTGATCGCTCTGGTAAAAATGGAAAAGCTCCTATTTGGTGGGAACTGCATAACTCCCTCACTTGATCTGGATTTAATTGCACTCAAAGAGTTGAGGTTGGAGCCCTAATATTAGCCCTGGAAACCTTTTCTGCTCAGCCCATCAATATTGTTAGTGACTCTGCTTACTCTGTTTATTTATTGCAGAACCTTGAGACAGCCCTCACTAAGTCTACTCTCGAGCCTACCCTGTGTGCCCTTTTTCTTTGGCTTCAGCAATTGCTAGATCTATGAACACACCCTATTTTTATTACACATATTCAAGCCCACAGCTCACTGCCTGGCCCACTGACTTATGGCAATGATCAAGCAGAACTGCAGGTTATGATGTCACTGCTTGACCAAGCCACCCAATCACATCAATTTTGGAGAAACTTAACAATTACAACTTACTCAAAGACTAGCTAAACAAAGTATCCTGCAGTGCCCAGATTGCCAGCTCACAAGCACGCCCCCTCCTTCAACAGGTGTTAACCCTAGAGGACTAGAACCTAATCAGTTATGGCAAACAGATGTTATAGACATCCCTGAATTTGGAAAACTCAGATATGTACATGTATCCGTTGATACTAATTCTCACCTAATTAGCACACATGCTCTTCCTGGGGAGTCTACCTGATAAGTTAAACATCTTTTAACTTTTGCAGTTATGGCGCAGCCCACAAAAATTAAAACTGATAATGGTCTGGCTTATGCCAGCTGACAATTTCAACAATTTTGTCACACATGGAACATCCAACATTCCACCAGCATCCCATAGAACCCCCAAGGACAGGCCATAGTAGAACATGCCCACTCCACCCTTAAAAATATGCTCAGAAAACAAAAAAAGTGGAATACGAGTAAGGACCCTGGGACACTAGCACAAGCCTTATTTACATTTAATTTCTTAAATTTAGATGACAAATGTCAATCAGCTATAGAAAAGGACTTTGCTAAAACCACTCAAGACATAAAAACCTGCAGTTTTATGGAAAGATGTAAATAGTAATGTATGGTATAGTCCAAATGATTTGCTAACATGGGGAAGAGGATATGCTTGTGTTCACACCCCCTCAGGCCCTCTTTGGATTCCAGCATGATGCATCAAACCATACCATGGCATGGCTAGGACCCAACCCAGTACCAGAAATGAAGGAAATGACCCTGCAAGACCCACAGCCCTGGATATCATGCTGAAGAAGACAACTCAGGAGGCTGAGCAAATCCTTCTCTGGACACAGACACCATTCACTCCAGATAATTTGTTCCTTGCTATGCTCTCTATTGTACATTGCAACTCTTGTAGGGTATTAACCTTTCTTATTCTCTCACTCAGCCTGCAACCCATACCTGCTACACTCTATTGGGCTCATCTCTTAGATCTTCCTTGTTTTGCTCTGTTACTTAGGCAGCATCCCCTTCCCAGCCTCTAATAACATAGCTGTTTGGCTAGGAAGGATTGACATACCCCCAGTGAGGTCCCTCAGTAATGGACACAGTGGCCTGAGGTGCCAAGTAACACTACATGTCACTCCTTGAGTCACTACGTTACTGATTATACTCATGTTTGTCATATGTTATTTACTAATTCTAGGATGCAAAGCCAGAACATGACATAACTGCTGTGCCTGACAAACCTGTTGCTGCACATATCTGTACTCTTCAATCAATAAAACCGGATGCAAAAAAAAACAGAAAAAGGGGAGATGTAGGAGATCAGTCAGGGTGGTGTGAAAAATTATAGGAAATAGGCAAAAGCTTCTTGGAAGGACGGGAGGTTTTGCAAAAGTTTCAGGAAAGGATTATGGCTGAAGGCAGCCTAATCCTCTTACCTTGAGCTAATGGCAGAGAGTAGATAACAAGGGAGCACAAAGGAATTTATCTAGATAAGTTTGTTTACCTGTTTCTCTGGAAAACAACCTACTTCAGGGGGCTGACAATGTTAATTACCCACAAATGCTGTTTGCTCCAGGCCTTTGTCATTAAATCTGTACTGAATAAATGGGAGCATCTTTGGCTTTTCAAGGCCCGCTGGTAATGCTAAGCCATGCAGTCCCCTAGTGGAGCTCACGGGCAAAATACCTGTGTCTGCATACTCTGTTCATCTGTAGCTTGGTCAGAGTCTGCAGGACAGACTCAGCACTATGCTATGGCAAATATCTAACCCAACTCTAGTACTCAGTGAAGTCAGTGCTCTGTAGGCATTACCTTAGTTTACAGCAAGTATTTCTCAATGATTATAACCACTCTTATTTGAGCTATAATTACTACCTCTCTCTTGCCTTGTATTAGTGAATTCTCTTACTTAAATGTTCTGTTGAAATATCCTCTTTACCTCCTTTATCCTACTCCCCACGTCAAGTGCCTCAATTTGTCTAAATGTCTCAAAGGTCTGCAGAAATAATGAGTGAGCTGTCACTGCATCAAAAATGATAAGATTGGCCAGGTGCAATGTCTCACACCTGTAATCCTAGTAACACATCCGTAATCCTAGTACTTTGGGAGGCCAATTCAGGAGGATTGCTTAAGGCCAGGAGACCAACCCGGGCAACATAATGGGATCTCATCTTTAAAAAATGAAAATAAAAACATTAACTGGGCATGGTGGCTCATGTTTATAGTCCCATCTACTTAAGAGGCTGAGGCAAGAGGATCACTTGAGCCCAGGAGTTCAAGGCTATGATTATGCCACTGCAATCCAACCTAAGCAACAGAGCAAGACCCTATTTCTTAAAAAATAAATAAATAAAAATAAAAAAGATAAGATGTTATTGCTACTTCAAAACACAAACCCAAATGCATGAATTGCAAGTATAGCTGATAAAAGGTATAATTTCTTTAAGGTCAAGGATATTTAATCCCAGCTACTCAGGAGGCTGAGACAGGAGAACTGCTTGAACCTGGTAGGTAGAGGTTTTAGTGAGCTGAGATTGTACAATTACACTCCAGCCTGAGCAGCAAAACTCTGTCTCAAAAAAAAAAAAAAAAAAAGGACTCATTATCTATGAAAGGCCAATCAACTTATTAGAGCTCCAAAACTTAAAAATATTTTTTAAAATTTAAATTTTTAAAAAAACTGCTAAATTTAAAGAGATATGATAAATAGATCAGTGATTACTAAAGATTCATCAGGATAGGGAAAGGTTGAATAGGTACAGTAGAGGGGATATTTTTAGAGTGATATAATTTTTCAGTATGGTTCTGTAATGGTGGATACATGACAATATGCATTTGTCAAAATCTATAAAACTTTAAATCACAAAGAATGAACCTTAACCTATACAAAGTTTCCAAAAATTATTCAGGAAGTCAAGGGAGCCCAGAATAAAATGTAAGTTGTGACAAAATAATTGAACTGTATTACAAATGCATGAAATAACCTCACAGAGGGACGTAGAAGAAAAGGGTGCTGACCTAAGTCCCTTTTTTTGTTTTTGAGATAGAGTCTTACTCTGTAACACAGGCCGGACTTCAGTGGCATGATCTTGGCTCATTGCAACCTCCATCTCCCGGGTTCAAGTGATTCTTGTGCCTCAGCCTCCCAAGTAGCTGGAACTATAGGTGCACACCACCACACCTGGCTAATTTTGTATTTTTAGTCAAGATGGGGTTTCACCACGTTGGTCAGGCTGGTCTTGAACTCCTTGCTTCAAGCAATCCACCCACCTTGGCCTCCCAAAGTCTAGGATTACAGGCATGAGTCCCTACTCCTGGCCCTAAGTCACTTTAGATGTGAGTAGTCTGTAAGACCAAAGGCAAAAGGAACATACAAAAGCACATTACTTTGTTTCCCAAGATTCATAATTCTGAAACCACTATAACATGTATACTGGAAACAGAAAATTACATAAATGGATGACAGACAATAGGAGTCAGGCTTCTCACTGGTGGGAGTGGAAGGTTATAGACAAGTAAGGGGGGATGGCTAGAATGATCCATGTGGTAATAAATTAAAGTTAGAGACATCAATATGAACTCAGGTTTAGCTTAATAGAGATACATACGAATACAGTACTATTTATAGCTGTGCATATATATATACGCATATATATATTTAAAATATGTCTATATTTTCTTGCTCTGTCGGCTGAGTGGGCCTTTAAGCAATAACACTGCAGTAGCAATAAGCACATCTAACCCCCAGATTTTTGTTTCTAAATCATTCTCCAGTAAAAGGAACCAGAATTTCCCTGATAAATAGATGACTCTAGGCTGGGGACAGGAAATATTACAAGGTAATCCTCGAGAATCCTATAGGGCCAGAAAGTAATTAAGAAAAAAAGGAAAACTTACAATGATGAGGTGTGTCAAAGTGACACAAGAGCCAACTGTAAGAGTTTCCAATAGCCAAAATTATAGGAATTTGAGCAATAAAATAGAATCCTATTCAATGATAATCCAAAGTATAAAATAAATATCCATGAGTTTATATTGAAATAGACTATTAACTTATGAACTAGAATATTTAACAAATGAATTATTAAATAAACAAATGGAAGAGAAAAGACAAATCCACACGGAAGAATTTCAAATAAATTATGTAAATACTCCGCTCTCTAGGAGGAAAATTATAAATCCCCACTCCTTAAATGCAGCCTGGATTGTGGATAGTGACTTCTTCCCAAAGAGTGCAGTAGAGAAAAGGAGTAAGAAAGAATGACTTTACAGTGGAAAATCCTGACAAACACTACCTCAGCAAGGTCATCTAGATTAACATCAACAGTGATAAATCATGCTGATAACACATATCCTTGGTATGATGTGATGAAAATGGTACCCTGTGGTCTTCCTCCAAAAAGTACGTAACTCAAATCGAATAACGAGAAAGATATCAGACAAAACCCAGTTGAAGGACATTATAAAAAATTTTGGGCCGGGCGTGGTGGCTCAAGCCTGTAATCCCAGCACTTTGGGAGGCCGAGGCGGGTGGATCACGAGGTCAAGAGATCGAGACCATCCTGGTCAACATGGCGAAACCCCGTCTCTACTAAAAATACAAAAAATTAGCTGGGCATGGTGGTGCGTGCCTGTAATCCCAGCTACTCAGGAGGCTGAGGCAGGAGAATCGCCTGAACCCAGGAGGCGGAGGTTGCGGTGAGCCGAGATCGCGGCATTGCACTCCAGCCTGGGTAACATGAGTGAAACTCCGTCTCAAAAAAAAAAAAAAAATTTTTGGACCAATATTTTTCAAAACTGCTAAGGTCATCAAAGATAAAAATTCCGAGAAATTGTCACAGCCAAGAGGAGCCTAAGGAGTCATGAAGATTAAATGCAATTTGAAATCTTGTACCAGAAAAGAACAGAGTAAAAACTAAAGAAATCTGAATAAAGCATGGACTTTAGTTGATATTAAGGTATCAGTATTGGTTCATTTATTGTATCATATGTACCACACTAATGTAAGATGTTAATAATCAGGAAACTGGGTAGAGTACCTGGTAACTTTCTGTACTATCTTCATTACTTTTCTGTAAATTGAAAACTATTCAATAATTAAAAGTTTATTTTTATTTTTAAAAAAATATGTTAACAGTGTATAGATATTTAACTGCAGCTGTTGTACCAGAAACCCCTTGGTGAAGCCCATCTTTATTAAGTTAGCTGCTTTAATGACATGACATGATTTTGCAGAAGCATGTTACACGTGATTTCTTTTCCAAACAGAATTCATTGTATCCACATCCAGCAAAGCAAAGTTAACTCAGGCTGTGTGCCAAGACATGGAAATAACCTTGTTATATTGAACTTAATGTGAAAATAGTAGTATTCAGATCTTTCCATCCATGACACACAATATTCCCATTGGCCTAAAAAAAAAAAAAAGAAGAAGAAAAAGACAGTCTCTAAGTTGATTTTCTACTATCTTAAAAGTTTCCAAATACATATCACTGGGGAGAAGTCAGCAACTCTGTGGGGAGGGCAGGAAGGAGTAGCGACTGCTGGTTGTCGCACTTGAAAAAAAAAGTAACAAAAGGAAGGAAAAGGCCTAGGCTTCTCCAGACAGGGTTACCCTTATTTGGGAACGTTGCCAGGTAACTTAAAGCTTAGACGTTGCCAGATAACTTAAAACTTAGCTCTGAGGCCAAGCACGGTGGCTCAAGCCTGTAATCCCAGCACTTTGGGAGGCCGAGGCGGGTGGATCACGAGGTCAAGAGATCGAGACCATCCTGGTCAACATGGTGAAACTCTGTCTCTACTAAAAATACAAAAAAACATTAGCTGGGCATGGTGGCGCGTGCCTGTAATCCCAGCTACTCAGGAGGCTGAGGCAGGAGAATTGCCTGAACCCAGGAGGCGGAGGCTGCGGTGAGCCGAGATGGTGCCTTTGCACTCCAGCCTGGGTAACAACAGTGAAACTCCGTCTCAAAAAAAAAAAAAAAAAAAACAACTTAGCTCTGAGAGGGAGAAAAGCTGGTGTTAAGCAAAATTTACCCCACTAAACAACCGTAAGTGCCCCAGAACTGTATTAATACTTGCCAAGCAATCAAGACTCCAAACTGCAAAAATCTCTGTCTTCTACTTCTGGACCTTGCTGGTCCTAAGAGTCAGTGGAAAGTTTTGAAAAACACATGGCCCTTAGACTGATGTCGATGATCTTATCAGCATGGCCCACACACCCAGCTTTTGAGGACAATAATAACCCACAATACCAGACCAGCCTATAGCAGGAAGCTCCCATGTTCCTTTTAGTGGCTCTGCCTTTGCAGAGATCAGCCAGGGGTGACAAATCTTTGAGGTAATGCCAAAATCAGGCCTCTGTTCTCCTTTACATTAGGCCCTTCATCCTCTGGGGGGCCAGTAAAGTCCAAAGAAATAGGAGAACAGGAAAAGATAATAGTAATAGCAATTTTCACACTTTTGAGATCATTACTTAGACTAAGACGACTCTCTCAGCTCATCCTTCAAGGTCTGGCTCAAACCTTACATCTTTCAAGTCTTCTAGCCAACACTCTCTCCTCCAAATTCGAAGAGGCTTTCATAAGTGCCAAGCAACTTGGCAATTGCTTAATGCCTTGCACTACTGATTTTTCATATGTAATGTTTCTTACAGGCATACTCCACTTGATTGTGCTTGGCTTTATTGTGTTTCATAGACATTGCAGTTTTTACAAATTGATGGTTTGTGGCAACTCTGCATTGAACAAGTCTATTGCTGCATTATTGCAATACCATGTGCTCACTATATGCCTCTGTGTCACATCTTGGTAATTCTTGCAATATTTAAAATGTTTTCATTATTATTATACTTCTTATGATGATCTGGGATCAGTGATGTTTGATATTAAAATTGTAACTGTTTTGGGGCACCACGAATCACGACCATATAAGATGGTGAATTTAATTGATAACTGCTGTTTGTGGTCTGATTGTTCCACTCACTGGCTATCCCACTGTCTCCCCTTCTCCTTGGGCTTCCCGTTCCTTGAGACACAACATATTGAACTTAGGCCAATTATTAACCTTACAATGGCCTCTAAGTGTTCAAGTAAAAGGAAAAGTCACATGTCTCTCACTGGAAATCAAAAGCTAGAAATGATTAAGTTTAGCAAGGAGGGCATGTCAAAAGCTGAGACAAGCTAAAAGCTAAGCTGCTTGCAGAAAACGGCCAAGCTGTGAATGCAAAGAAAAAGTTTTTTAAAAAGAATAAACACACTACTCCAGTGAACACACATATGATAAGAAAGAGAAACAGCCGTATTACCGACATGAAGGAAGTCTGAATGATCTGGATAGAAGATCAAACCAGCAACAACATTCCCTTGAGTCAAAACCTAATCTAGAGTAAGACCTTAACTCTATTCAGTTCTATCGAGGCTGAGAGAGGTAAGGAAACTGCAAAAAAAAAAAGTTGGAAGCCAGCAGAGGTTGGTTCATGAGGCCTAAGAAAATAAGCCATCTCCGTAATGTAAAATTGCAAGGTAAAGCAGCAAGTGTTGATGGAGAAGCTGCAGCGAGGTATCCAGAAGCGCATGCTAAGATCACTGATGAAGGTGGCTACACGAAACAACAGATTTTCAATGTAGATCAAATAGCCTTCTTTTGGAAGAAGGTGCAATCTTAGATGCCACATTAGGCCCTTCATCTTCTGGGACCAGTAGAGTTTTTCATAATAGCTAGAGAGGAGAAGTCAATGCCTGGCTTCAAATCTTCAAAGGACAGGATGACTCTCTTATTAGGGCCTAATGAAGCTTGTGACTTTAAGTTGAAGCTATTATTACTTGACCATTCTTAAAATCCTAAGGCCTTTAAGAAATACGTTAAATCGGCGGGGCACAGTGGCTCACGCCTATAATCCCAGCACCTTAGGAAGCCAAGGCAGGCAGATCACCTGGTGTTAGGAGTTTCAGACCAGCCTGGCCAACATGGTAAAATCCCATCTCTACTAAAGATACAAAAACTTAGCAGTGCTTGGTGGTGCACGCCTGTAGTCCCAGCTACTCAGGAGGCTGAGGCACGAGAATCACTTGAACCTAGGAGGTGAATGTTGCAGTGAGCCAAGATTGTGCCACTGCACTCTAGCCTGGGTGACAGAGTGAGACTTCATCTCAAAAAAAAAAAAAAAAATTACATTAAATCTACTCTGCCTGTGCTCTATAACTGGAATGAAAAAGCCTGGATGAGTGTAAATCTGTCTACAGCATGGTTCACTGAACATTTCAAGCTCGTGTTGATGCCTGCGACATCAGAAAAAATAATCATTTCAAAATATTACTGTTCATTGACAATGCACCTGATCACCGAAGAGCTCTGATGGAGGTGTACAAGAAGATGAATGCTATTTTTATGCATGCTAACACAACCTCCATTCTGCAGCCCATGGATCAAGAAGTAATTTCAAGTCTTATTACTTAAGAAATAGGTTTCATAAGGCTGTAGCTAACTTAAGAAATACATTTCATAAGTATTTCATTCTTATCACAGATAGTAGCTACCATATATAGTTCCTCTAATGGATCTGAGCAAAGTAAATCAAATATTTTCTGGAAAGAATTCACCATTCTAGATACCATTAATAACATTCGTGATTCATGGGAGGAGGTAAAAATATCAACTTCAACAAGGATTTGGAAGAAGTCAGTTCCAGCCCTTCAGATGACTTGGAGGGGTTCGAGACTTCAGTAAAGGAAGTAACTGCAGATATGCTGGAAGCAGCAAGAAAACTAGAATTAGAAGTGGAGTCTGAAGACGTGACTACAATATCATGATCCAGCTGGAGCAGATGAGTACTTGTTTCTTATGGATAAGCAAAGAAACTGGTTTCTTGAGATGGAATCTACTCGTGGGGAAGAAGCAGTGAACATCATTGAATGACAGCAAAGGATTTAAAATGTTACATAAACTTACTTGATAAAGCAGCAACAGGGCTCGAGAGGACTGACATCAATAGTGAAAGTCCTACTGTGAGTAAAATGTCATCAAACAGCATCACAGGCTACAGTGAAATCTGTCATAAAAGGAAGAGTCAATTGATGCGGCAAACTTCACTGTTGTCTTCTTTTAAGAAATTGCCACAGCCACCCCAACCTTCAGCAACCACCATGCTGATCAGTCAGCAGCAATTAACGTTGAGGTAAAATCCTCCATTAGCAAAAAGATTACAACTCACAGAAGGTTTAGATGATCATTAGCATTTTTAACAATAAAGTATTTTTAATCAAGGTATATACATTGTACTTCTAGCCATAATGCTACTGCACACTTTATAGACTATAATATAATGTAAACATAACTTTTATAGGCCCTGGAAAACCAAAAAATTTGTGTAACTTGCTTTATTGTAATATTTGCTTTATTGTGGTGGTCTGGAATTGAACTTGCAATATCTCTAAAGTATGCCTATATGCCTGTGTATACAATCTAGAGTGTGACTTCGAATTCTTGAGTCTGAATGCAAATTCTTTTCTCTCCTCCTCATCCAAATCCTCCAATATCCCACAGCACCTAAACCAGAGTGTGCATATGTGCTTAATAAATAGCTAATCTTTTTTGACTATTGTGATCTCCCTCTAATTGCCATTTTAAAAACGTAAATTTGATCTCTTTTCTCATCTTATCCTTCTGGTAAGCTACTCAAAACAGTCAGGAGATCGTCATGATCATGTATAGCATACTTATGGTGACTCTTGGTTTGAGGTGAGAAGGAATAGGTCTCCATCTCACCAACTGGGTATGCATTTCTCTAACCAATTTTGCCTTTTTTGACCCTGATCACACACAACTCCCTGCATGCTGCTGACTGTCCACTACATCCAGCTTTGGTGCAGGAAAATGATGAGATCTAAGCCTCTGGTCAGTGACTCCTGATCTGGACAAGCAAGGGGCCTCCCTCACCTCTATTTTGGCCCTAGGTTTGCCTACTGCCATACTTCATTAATATCTGATAATTACCCCATCTTTGGAAAAGCTGGTTCATATTCTTATCCAAGCCCTCACCATCTAAAAATCAAGGCAGGCACAGGACATTACTAGTCTAATCATCAGACTACCATGCACACATAGAGATTCCAGGGGCTGATGCGAAACAGCGTTTTCTCCCTCTGAGGCTGCTGAGTGGTCCATGTGCAATATACCCCTGCTGAGCATCATTCATGCAATCATTTATTCAATAAGTATGGACTGGACACCTACCATGTGCCAGGGATGTTTTTGGGCATTAGGATCCTCTCCTGGTCTCCTTCATCTTCCCTCTCTTCCTTTCTCCCTACCCTAGAAGTCCCAGCCCTCAATTAGTTAGTTCCACCAGGGTTTCCTCTTACAGCGTGGTGGTGGGATTCAGACGCTCCAGATACCCCAGCATGATACATTTACAAGTCAAACATTTCTCCAGCTACTTTGGCCACCTATTACACTTACAGATTTCCTGCTGTTCTCTCACAAGGGTTTGAGAGAAATTCTGCAAAAAAGGTGGCTGTTCCGCAGCCATTGGGAGTTGGAGCAAAACTCAATTCCAAGTCTATTCAATTAAAATGAACACTAAATAAAATTATTTAGAATGAATTTTAGGGCTGTGCAAATAATTTAAACATTGGGGAAAAGTTTTAATTTTGAAGCCAGGTGCAGTGGCTCAAGCCTATAATCCCAGCAGTTTGGGAGGCCGAAGCAGGTGGATCATCTGAGATCAGGAGTTTGAGATCAGCTGGGACAAGAGTGAAACTCCGTCTCTACTAAAAATACAAAAAAAAATTATCCAGGACTGGTGGTGGGCGCCTGTAATCCTAGCTACTCGGGAGGCTAAGGCAGAATAATTGCTCGAACCCAGGAAGCAGAGGTTGCAGTGAGATAAGATGGCACCACTGTACTCCAGCCTGGGGGAACAGAGCAAGATTCCCTCTAAAAAAAAAAAAAAAAAAAAAAAAAAGTTTTAATTGTTTTTCTCTACCAACTGTCAATTCTTCAGAGAGATTTTTCCATTTCTAAATTAAGCCCCTAATTAACTCTCACAGAGCACCTTCTATTCATTCTTCATACCACTTCTTCAATTTGCAAAGATTTACATATGACATCTTTGCTTAATATCTTACTCCACTACCAGACAGCTCCATGAGGGCAGGAATCATTTCTTTTTTGTCCTGCACTGAATAGTAGACTCTACACCGAGCCTGCACATAGTAGGAGAACAGTAAATATTTGCTGAAAGGACAAAGATTCCTATGCCTAGCCCCCCCATAGATCCCTCTTCGTACTTCTAGCTCTACCACTTCATCTCAATATTGCAGAAAGTGGCTTAGTTCAACTTCAGTAGACTCAAGTAGAGGACCTCTTTCACACACAAAAAAAGGACATTTGGTAAATACATAGATTATGTAGAAAGTTATATATTATAGCATTGTTTTTAGTGTCAAGAAGCAAAACAATGCTGGGAAACTACCTGGAGTGATTGACCAAATTATACTGATGAGGGGGGCAAGAGAGCTGAAGTTTATATTTTTGCACCTATCAGTCATTAGTTAAGGGCTGGGGGGTGGGAGCTTAAATTCTTCTTTTTTTTTTTTTTTTCCCAAGACAGTGTCTTGCTCTTTCGCCCAGGCTGGAGTGTAATGGCACGATCTTGGCTCACTGCAACCTCTTTCTCCTGGGTTCAAGGGATTCTCCTGCCTCAGCCTCGCAAGTAGCTGCAATTACAGGTGTGCACCACCATGCCCAGCATTTTTGTATTTTTAATAAAGACAGGGTTTCACTGTGTTGGCCAGGATGGTCTCAATCCCTTGACCTCATGATCCGCCCGCCTTGGCCTCCCAAAGTGCTGGGATTACAGGCGTGAGCCACTGCACCCAGCTGGGAGCATAAATTCTTAGGCACTTATGGCCCCCAGTGTGCACAAATGAAGCACATTCCAGTAACTTGAGGGCCATTTGCTCACAAAGTGATGCAGGGCTGGGCTTTTGGGAGGATAACTACACCAGGAGTCGAGTGCACAGAAATAGTAAAGAGATCTGAGGGGTGTGGGTACAACCATCATTGCCATATTTTAGCAAAAACCTATATATGCACATCATGCAAGAGCATGAAAAAATATGGATAAGAATCCTCCTCTGAGGGAGGAACAGAAGAGAAAATGGCTGGAGGGGTGGTAAAGGGGTTTATTAACTTTTTCTTTATATATTTTCATATTATTTCTATTAAATGTTAAACATTTTAATAAACGCTTTAGGGGAAAAGGTTAGGTAGAACCTTTTAATAGATGTACCAATCCCAAGCAAAACTCTCCTTCAACACACGAATTGGTCACACAAATCCCTCAAAACTTTGAAAGTTTTCTAGCCGGGTGCAATGGCTCACACCTGTAATCACAGCACTTTCGGAGGCTGAGACGGGCGGATCACCTGAGGCCAGGAGTTTGAAAGCAGCCTGGGCAACATGGCGAAACCCCATCTCTAATAAAAATGCAAAAATTAGCTGGGCAGGGTGGCATGAGCTGTAATCCCAGCTACTCCATATGCTGAGGAAGGAGAATTCCTTGAACCAGGGAGGTGGACATTGCCTTCAGCTGATACCGTGTCACTGGTCTGGGCAAACAGTGAGACTCCATCTCAAAAAAAAAAAACCTTCGAAAATGTTCTAATATAGCCCAAAGTATGTAACAACCCCTATTATTTAAACATCCATTGTTCAGCTAAAACAGGCAATCTTCCACATTAAAAAATAGGTTGGCTAGGTGCGGTAGTTCACGCCTGTAATCCCAGCAGTTTGGGAGGCCAAGGCAGGAGGATCACCTGAGGTCGGGAGTTTGAGATAAGCCTGACCAACATGGAGAAACCCTGGTGAGCCGAGATCCTGCCATTGCACTCCAGCCTGAGCAACAAGAGCAAAACTCCATCTCAAGAAAAAAAAATCAGCAGGTCATGGTGGTGCATGCCTGTAATCCCAGTTACTCGGGAGGCTGAGGCAGGAGAATTACTTGAACCTGGAAGGTGGAGGTTGCAGTGAGCTGAGATTGCACCATTTTGTTCCAGCCTAGGTGACAGGGCGAGACTCCATCTCAAAAAATAAATAAATAAGGCCAGATGTGGTGGCTTACACCTGTAGTCCCAGCACTTTGAGAGGCTGGGGCAGGCAGATCCTAAAGTCAGGAGTTTGAGACCAGCCTGGCCAACATGATGAAACCTCGTCTCTGCTAAAAATACAAAAATTAGCTGGGTGTGGTGGTGCACGCCTATAATCCTAGATATTCAAGAGGCTGAGGCAGGAGAATTGCTTGAACCCGGGAGGCGGAGGTTGCAGTGAGCTGAAATCATACCATTGCACTCCAGCCTGGGCAACAGAGCAAGACTCTGTCTCAAAAATAAAAATAAAAATAAAAATAAATATTTAGTTTTTTCTTAATTATATTAAATGTTTAAAAGGTTTTAAAAGCCATTTGGAGGTCTAGAATTAAATTAAAATTCACCTGCATCAAGTACTGTTACAAATAACAACTGCATTGACGATCAGATTAAGTATCTTCCATGAACTACTAAGCATGCTTGTGCACAATGATAAACACAGCATAACTTGAGATTCCCTGGAAACAAATAGATTTCTTTTGACTTTGACTGAAAGACACATCTTGAATTCCAAACATTAAAAATCTATTTTCACTGGGCGCGGTGGCTCACGCCTGTAATCCCAGCACTTTGGGAGGTGATTTGGTTGAAATCAACTGAGGTCAGGAGTTTGAGACCAGCCTGGCCAACTTGGTGAAACCCTGTCTCTACTAAAAATAGGAAATTAGCTGAGTGTGGTGGTGTGCACCTGTAGTCCCAGCTACTCAGGAGGCTGAGACAGGAGAATGGCTTGAACCTGGGATAAAGAGGCTGCAATGAGCTGGGATTGTGCCACTGCACTCCAGCATGGGCAAGACAGATCGAGACTCCAACTAAAAAAAAAAAAAAAAAAATCTATTTTCATCAAGTGCTTTGGAATCCAGGAAATACAGATTCAATGTAGAAAATATCTACACCCAGCTATAATTTCTTCCAGGAAAAACAGAAATCGCTTAGAGGTCTCTGCTCTGAAGCCTGCAGAATGACAAAGGAGTCTGCGAGATGGAGAAATAGAAGAGTGAAGAGATCTTCATCCTGTGTGCCATGATGCCTTGATATTGACACCACACAATGTTGTGTCTGTCTCCATAATCCAACGGATGGGTAATATGGATTCTGTGACATAAAAATCAGTGTGACATATGACTACCGAAAAAGGAGGAATTAACAAAGTATTTTCTTAATACTTGATTAACAAACATTTACTACATGTACAATTACTTGTTACTATACTTTATGTTATGAAATCTGAGCAAGCATGAAAAGAATCTAAGAAGAAAATCATTCCTTCCCCCTTCTCCATTTAACTGTTCTTTCCTCTGCTCAGCTGGAAGACGCTCTGTGGAGAAGAGACTACAATGTTCCCAAATTGCAAATAACGTGTCATGATTTATTATAGCCACATTCCGTTTCTTCCCTCCCCTAGAGCCCTTGCCATATTCGGCCCTTTTTGTCTCTGTTTTTTATGCATGGAGCAGGTTCTATCTTAATCTACCACATTTAGGTGTCAAAAACATTCTGCTCTTTATTTTCTTTATATCAACTTAAATTCATCTCAAGTCTCTGGCTTTCTAGGCTGGCAAGAAATTCAATCTGTCATTACTGGAGTCCTCTTACCTCCTTGGCTTACACCAGAATCTGGAGAAAGCGCACCTATAGAAACTGGAAGAAGTGTTTCTAATCTCTCACCTACTCTGAGCTCATCTGATACTGTGGCTGCCCAGCTTTTCTGTTCCAATGCTAAGTAGGAAAGGGGGAGTGCGGTGAGGAGCTTTGCCTCAGCTCGACGCCCTGGTGCTTGGAGTGGAGCATCTCTGAGACACCATTCAGCTGTCCTTTCTGACATGACCACAGAATGGGTGAGAGTCCCCACAACCCACAGGCACACCAACCTTCACCCCTTCCCAGTGACCCAAAACTTCCACTCTTTCTTGGTCTTCAAAGGTACTCCTTTATTCTTCCCTATTACCTTATTGCTTTAGGGAAGCTTGCATAATTTTGACAATGAGCCAGGGTAGGACTGGGAACCCACAATAATTAACATCTTAACAAAGAATTCTGCCACTCACACTTGTGTTATCATATCTTCCCACACAGAATTTATCTTCGCTCCTCACCCCATCTCCATTACTACCAATCCTGGAGTTCGAGAGAGAAGAGTCTATTTATTACTTATTTTATATTTCCTAAAATACCTAATGTGAGAATTCACAACTGCTGCATTTAAGACAGCAAATCCCTCCTAGCAGCCCCTACAAATTTTCACTGAAATGTAAAAAGAAAATTTGTAGTTTTCTTTTGTTGTAAAAGTTTTTACAACTGAGGGTAAATACTGTCACAGTAATGACTTAGAAACAAAGTAGGTTAGGTGGCTGGGTGTGGAGCAGCTTTGTTGTAACTAAGAAGTGCATGGTTTTTAAAACCATCAGAAGTAACTAACTAAATAAATAAAAATAAAATAAAATAAAGAAATGCATGGTTAACGTGTCGTCAGGTCGGCACTACAGAAAAATTGCAAGAACTTCTGCCTCCTTCAGCCAGGGCAGAACAAGCTCTTCTCAAACAGCAGTCATCTGACAGCAACCAATAACGCCAACCTTGTACTGACATTATGGGGGCAATAGCATCGTAATCATTGCTGACCTAATTAGTATTGTTGTTGATCATTTAATTGTCTCATAACGTGTCTCAAAAATTATAGTATTTGAAGCATGCCTCTGTTGCAGTTACTAAGAGATGTCCACTCCGGCCAGGCGTGGTGGCTTATGCCTGTACTCCTAGCACTTTGAGAGGCCACGGTGGGTGAGTCACCTGAGGTCTGGAGTTTGAGGCCAACTGACCCACATGGTAAAACCCCATCTCTACGAAAAATTAAAAAATTAGCTGGGCATGGTGGTGGGTGCCTGTAATCCCAGCTATTCGGGAGGCTGAGACATGAGAATAGCTTGAACCTGGGAGGCAGAGGTTGCAGTGAGCCAAGATTGCACCAATGTACTCCAGCCTAAGCGAAAGAGCAAGACTTCATATCAAAAAAAAAAAAAAAAAAAAAAAAAAAAAAAGATGTCTACTCCTCTAATTCTTACCTTCTTCCTAACTAAAAGACTATCCAGCTGCATGCAGTGGCTCATGCCTGTAATCCCAGCACTTTGGGAGGCGGTGGGCAGATCACATGAGGTCGGGAGTTCGAGACCAGCCTGACTAACATGAAGAAACCCCATCTCTACTAAACATACAAAAATTAGCTGGGCGTGGTGGTACATGCCTGTAATTGCAGTTACTTGGGAGGCTGAGGCAGGAGAATCACTTGAGCCCAGGAGGTAGAGGTTGCGGTGAGCCGAGATCACACCATTGCACTCCAGCAGCCTAGGCAACAAGAGCGAATCTCCATCTCAATTTAAAAAAAAGGATATCCAATATTAGTCACACTCAGCATAAAAACTACACTGACCAGTCTATCTTGCATCTGTGTGCACAAAGGGTTGATGAATCATCTGGTGCTAGCAACAATGTGTTTCTGTGACTATGCCTAGCCTGAAGAGATAAGAGGAGGAAGCAGTTTCCAGAATGTGTAGAGTAAGCTATGGTTATAGGAGGCAGCTGTCTTATACAAGCTATGGCTTCTATATTGGATTGGGCTCCCCTAGAAGCTGAACTTGAAGCAAGGATTTAAGCACTACTAGTTAATTTTGATGGCAATTTCAGGAAGCACTGGAAGAGGAATGGGTAAATGAGACAGGGCAGGGAAAGCGGCAACACAGAATGCATAGATTCGCAGATCTGAGCACATTTGGGGCTCTATCTTAATAGGGACCCCCTAGAAAATGGGTGTAGAATACAGCTCATGGCTGTTCTAATTCAGGGAAACAGAAACAGATATTTATCCACCAATTCCTACACATCATTCATTAAGGGATGTTCCCTGGAGAAAGCAACTGTCCAGAACCCGTGGCCTGTCCTGCTAATGGGCTGAGCATATTTCTACAGTCAGAAAAAGCTATCAGGCAGAGAGTGGCAGGTATTTTCAAAAGAAGAAGCCACCTCCATGCATAAGGAATGGTGACAGCTGAGAATACATGGGGACGGGGCCCATAGGGTCAGCTATACCTTCAATTAAAGAGTACACCCACTGCCGGTCCATGGCCCAGCAGGGAAGGAGCTGAGGAATAAATACCAGATCTTGCTCTGCTCACAGCCTTCAATCTCCTGCTGAACCTAACCAGAAGCCCCTGATGCAGTTCACTCTGGCTGGTCTCCCAGGACCCAGAGCAGGGCAGAGGAGGATGGAGAGTGAACAGAGAATATCCAGCACACTGGCCTTCAGGCATTTTCAATTTTCAAGATTTAAAATCTTACACAACACTGTTTGGTTACAAAAACATTATGACATGTTTATATATTAGCTAAAACTAGTGAAACTGGAAAAGATCTTGGAAAAATTACCTGAGAGTCCCAACACTTGAAGAAAATTCCCAAATAAGAGGAGACGAGAATTCTAGTTCTGGCGCTAATTATTAATGATGCCACTTTAGGCAAGTCCTTAGCAGCTCAGGCTGTTTCCTCAACTCTATAATAGAGTAAGATCTATTGACCTAATTAAGCTATTATGAAAATCCAAAGAATGTGAAAATGCTCTGTCATTACAAAGGTTATACAAGTGTAAGGTGTTAATATACCATCACTTTTCCAGACAGGAAGAAATTCCATTGTTAAACACAACACTGTTAAAAAGAAATGCCACTATTTTTGTTTCAATGTGTTTTTCAGTTAGGAAGACATTTTCATAAATATTTACCAGCACGTATCTTTTTGAAAATATGAATGGGTATAAATAAATAACACATTTATTTACAATTATTTTCTCATTAATAATCCCTCACCAAAAATCTACATTCTAATTATACAGCAGCTTCTAATAAAGTCATGGTTTCTTCCCCATTATTTCCTTTTATTTTTCAGTGTACTTTACTCTTTTGTCCTTATATGTTTTAACATTTCTAATAACCCAGTAATTATTCCCAAGATCATAATTCTTTGTCCCTTCTCTTTTCACTTCCTTTTTGATGTAGAAATATGAGACAAACAGTGGTGGCACCATTTGATTATAGTGGGAAATACTGCTCACGCTTGTAATCCCAGCATTTTGGGAAGCTGAGACAGGAAGATCACTTGAGCTCAGGAATTTGAGACTAGCCTGGGCAACATGGCAAGACCTTGTCTGAAAAACAAAACAAAACAAAAAACAGAAATTAACCAAGTGTGGTGGCGTGTATCTATAGTCCTAGCTACTCAGGAGGCTGAGGTGGGAAGATCACTTGAGCCTAGGAAGTTGAAGCTGCAATGAGCTGTAATCATGCCACTGCGCTCCAGTCTGGGCAACAGAGTGAGAACTTGTCTCAAAAAGAAAGAAAGAAGGCTGGGCGCCATGGCTCATGCCTGTAATCCTAGCACTTTGGGAAGCTGAGGTGGATCGCCTCAGGTCAGGAGCTCGAGACCAGCCTTACCAACATGGTGAAACCCCGTCTCTACTAAAAGCACAAAAATTAGCCGGACATGGTGGCACGCTCCTGCAATCCCAGCTACTTTGGGAGGCTGAGGCAGGAGAATTGCTTGAATCCAGGAAGCGGAGGTTGCAGTGAGCTGAGATTGTGTCTGCACTCCAGCCTGGGCGATAGAACAAGACTCCATTTAAAAAGAAAAAGAAAAGAAAAGAAAAAGAAATACTGGGAAGAATAGCTTCTGTGTGCAATAATCAAATCTAGTGAATTAGTAAAATTATTATTAATGTTCCTAAGTGGAGATTTCAGTGTTTCTGACTTGTTACAAATCAGGAATCAGGATATCACTAAGTCAGAGAAATTCATGAAACAAAGGCAATTATTTCTTCTAGGGCTATCTCACCGTTTTTGTCTTAAGATCCACCCAGTATAAAGTCACTCATTTGGCTGGAATAAAGTTTTCTAAAAGGAACATTAGGGGAAGGGAGATTGTTTTTAAATGTACCACTATTAGGAAAATAAGTATTTGTCAATTCTTACATACCCAAGAAACACAGAGGGAGTTAGAGACTTAAGGAAACAAAATTAGAAATTTCATAAAAGTAGACATAAAGTTGTCATTCTTATTGCTGACTCTATTGTTTCAAATCTTTGCAGTGGGTGGGAGTAGGAAAATTTTCTGGGAAGGAAAAGGTTTTGCCCTCTTCCTTAAAGCAAGTCTACTCTATTTTAATTAGCTTTCTAGCTGTTATCTCTCAACTTCACAGAAAGAGCACTGCCAACACTCCATTATGACACCATCCTGAGGAAACAAATAGTGTCCTCCTGAACTTTGGCAAGAAGCATAACAAGTACAGCAGCTTAGGACTGATTACTCCAGGAAATAAAGTTTTTGCATAGAATCTCCTTCCCAGTAAGGTTAAAGGAACTTACTTAAAAAAAAATCTCTGTGAAGTAATAAGCCACTTTCTGTATAGGTAATTTTCATGCTTCATACTGTGTTTCTCTGAATATAATTGGTAGGAACTCCATTTAAAATGTTAGAATATTTGATGTGTTTAAGGAGAGAAAGAGAAAGACTAGAGAGAATTCAAGTACAATTGACCTTTGAACAACAAAAAGTTTGAACCGTAAGAGTCCATTTATATGTGGATTTCAAAAAAAAAAAAA
>NW_022436998.1:23208-112258 GCF_009761245.1 Sapajus apella
ATATATATATATATTTAAAATTTTTGGAAATTTACAACTTGAAAAAAGATGCAGATGAACCATGTAGCCTAGAAATATTGAAAATATTAAGAAAAAGTTAGCTATGTCATAAATGCATAAAATATATGTAGATATTAGTCTATTTTATCATTTACTAACATGAAATATATGTAACTGTTATGAAAAGTTAAAATTTATCAAAACTTACAAAAACAGAGACTATACATAATGCCATTTGCAGTTGAGAGAAATAGAAATAGACATCAAGATGTGGCATTAAATCATAACTTCATAAAATTCACTGTAGAACATACTGTGCTATTGTAATGATTTCATAGCTACCTTCTGTTGCCATTGTGGGGAGCTCAAGTGTTCCAAGCATCTGCTTAAAACACCATGTGATGATAATCTCTGTATGAGCAGTTTCTTTCCAGTAAATTGTGTGTCATGGTGAAAAGTGATCTCTCATGGCTCTTACATATTTTTCATTGTGTTTAGTGTAACACCATCAACCTTGAATAACACTATAGGATCCATATAAAGTGCCACTAGTAATGCTGGAAGTGCTCCCAAGAAGCAAAGTCATGCCTTTACAGGAAAAAGGTGAACTGCTTGATATGTACCAAAAACTGAGGTCTGCAGCTGCAGCTGCCCACCATTTCAGATGGACAATTCACCTTATAAACAGGCAACATAAACTTACAGTATCCATAAACATAGTATAGTACTGTAAATATATTTTCTCTTCCCTATGATTTTCTTAATAATCTTTTCTTAGCTTGCTTTATTATAAAAATATAAAATATAATACATATAACATGCAAAATATGTGTTAATCAACTGTTTATAAAGCTGTGGCCAATAGTAGGCTATTAATAGATAAGCTTCAGGGAAGCCAACAGTTAGTTACATGCAAAGTTTTCATAAGGATCAGCACCCTAGCCCCCCCCATTGCTCAAAGGTGAACTTAAATATGAAACAATTTCAGTAGTTAGATAGCCTAAATAAGCTATTATTTTCATATTCCCAAACTTGCTAAAGATTGCTCTAGTTTGTAATAACTAAAACTACAATGAAGTTGTCTTAGGATTTAAAAAATATTTTGGATGGGAAGGATAATAACAATATACTTAAATAATTTAACTTACACAGAATATTTATGTGAATACTCTGATGTTTGTACAACTATCACTCCAAATATAAAAATTCTAGATTTGTTTAGATTTTAGCATCGGACTGCTAGGAGTAACCGTTTAGGTAGATAATATTATTTCAGCATTATTTTTAACATGCTGCTAAGAGAACTTTTATTAAAAATACCTCTATCACTTGCCTGCTGAAATCTTAAATTTTTAAAAACATGGCTAAATTCATTTACTCCACAATTAGTCCTAAATAACTACGAGAAAAGTAACATAAGCATATATCATTCCTAGGTTAAAATAATAAGAAAATACATGTGCTTAAAGGAGTTAAAACATTGATCTCACAAGCAAATGGTGATTGGAGGTGGAGAGATTGCACTCTCCCCACAGCGCATTTTGAGTCTTTCTTATCAGTGATTGACAAGTTAGGGAATTCTTTCTACAAAGAAATTGGTAATAAATGCAACAAATCTTTATGACTGTAAATATGAATTGCATATAAGTTATCAAAGGAATTTCCTAGACAACCTGCAAATAGGAGGTAGAGAACTTGAGGTCATCTCTAGACTGAAGTTTGACCACTATTCTCAGATACAGGGAAAAAATTTCTAGAGAGTAAATAGAAATGGAAGCCTTATGTTTTGGAGGTTGTCTAGGCTTCTTAATAATGTAAGAGTTGGTCTTGATTAAATGAGTCTCTCCTTTTCTTTTCCTCAAATAAATGGGAAAATTCAATATACCAAAACTGTGACTCAAATCTAAAGGTGACACTATGAATCTCCTAATATTAGAGCTCCATGTTTTGTCCAAACAAACCTCATCACCTGACTAGACTGCTTGGACTACATGGGACAAACTGGCATTCCATCAACTTCTGAACCTTAGCTGGTGCATAATTTACTGTGGAAACACTGACAAAGGAGCTTCATGTTCTTGGGAGCTCTCTGGATTTTAAATTCTAAACTGGAGATAGCAGTGAGCCAGTGATCCTGACCTGAGTTTGAAGGTGGTGCCACTTCTCTGGGAGCACAAAGTTCAAAAGGATGAATCTGGGAAAAAGCCTCACTTCTGTCCCTCAGGACCCAGTGTGCAGAGATGATACTGGGACCTAAAAAAACTAAAAATTCAAGAAACTGAGTGAACCCTCCCATAGATAAACCCCCCAAAATACACCAAGACATATCAATCATCAAACTTTTGAAAATTAAAGACAAAGAGAATATCTTGAAAGTTGAGAGAAACAATACTTTACCTATAGAAGGAAAATAATTTGACTCACAATAGCTTTCTCATCAGAAACCACAGAGCCCAGAGAAAACAGCACAGTATTTTTTCAGCTACTAAAATAAAATAATTGTCAACGCAGAATCCTATATCTAGCACAAATATTCTTCAGAAATGAAAGGAAAATTAAGACATTCTCAGATGAAAGAAAATGAAGAGAATCTATCACCAGCATATTTACCCTTAAAACATAGTCATAGGATTTTTCTATGCAGAAAAGAAATTTTAAATAAGAATTTTTGAAAGACAGGAGAAAAGGAAGAACACAACAAAAATATGAATAAATATAATAGGCTTTCCTTCTCTTGAGTTTTTAAAATTATGCTTGAATTATAACACTTTCATTATGGTTTTAGTATATGTAGAGGATAATATTTATGAAAATTATAAATAGAAGAAGGCAAAGTGATCTAAAGGGAGGTAAGGTTTCTATTATCAAACACAGCCATTTCAGCACACCAGAAATTGAGCAAAGGCAGACAACAAGTTGAAAGCATTTATTCATGAAAAATCTCCAAAACTTTGGGTAAGAACAATGGGAAACTGTGACCTGCTTGCCAGGGATGACTCCCCTTTCTTCTCTACCCATAACATGCATGCAGCTTGGCAAGAATAGTAGTCCAGTGTGAAAACCAACAGCTTTCCTCAAGAAAGGTCAGGTTCAATGCAAGGTGGGAAGAGAAAACCACTTTTGCCAGCTAAATGTGGCAGACTTAGTCAGAAATGAATGGGGAAAATCCCACGGTTTTGTAGTTCTGATTGGGATGAGACGTGGACCAGAAATTTAATGGAATTATCTGAGCTGATATAAGCGCTCCGCATCTCTCTCTCTCTCTGATCTGTGTATAGTGGAAATCCAAGAGAGCCTAGAAAAAAGTGAAAGCCAGAGATTTGAGAACTGGCTTTAACTTTGAAAGCATTCTCTAACTCACAAACAGATTCAACAGCAGGGGGTGGAATCCCTGTGGACTCAAGGATTTGAACACAACTTCTTCCAAAGTATAGGCTGTCCACTAAACTAAAGCAGACACGAAGGCAACTTGCAGGAAGCCAGGCTAAAAATCAAGAGTAAAAGGCTGAGCAGAGATATCAGTAGCTGTACGCCACAGAGAAGAGAGAATCTGCAGTTTAATCCCAGACAAATTGCTAGAAAAACAACAATCCTCAGAAAAATAAAACAGAATCCTGAGTTGCTATATTAGCTCATATGTCCAGTATCTAATTAAAAATCACTAGATATGCAAAGAACTATGAAAGTATGACTCATACTCACAGAGGGGGGTAAAAGAAGTTAGTATAAACTGACTCTGAATGGGGCCAGATATATAGGATTTAGCAGAGATTTCAAGAAGTTATTATGATGTTCAAAAATCAAGAAAAATATGATATGATTCAGCAATAGGAAGTATCAATAAGAAACAGAAGCCATAGCAAAGAACCAAATAAAAATTCTACAGAAGAAAAGCAAAATAACTGGCATGAAAAATTCACTAGATGGGCCCAAAAGTATAATAGATTGAAGGTATCAGAATAAAGAATCAGTTAATTTAACAATACATCAATAGAAAGTATTGATCCAAGTAACAGAGAGAAAACAGATTGATGCAAAACAAACAGAGGAGGCTCTGTTCATCATGCCCAGGCCTCAAACTTTAATTTAAGCAAAATGTGTATGTTATTTCTGTGATAATGGTGCCATTATTCTAGTAATGGTGTAAATAAATAATGGTACCATTTTTATTTATTCTAGTAAATAATAAATGAAATACAGACTTACTACACTTTGATCTGTATAAAAATTTATACTTATGCCAAAACAGCCAAAATAGCTGTAACTATTTAAATTGATGAATGGATGGATGGATATACGGATGGATATAAAAATAGTTGAAAATAGTTGATAGATTTTTTTCCTTTCTGCTCCTGTTTCATAGCAGAGCTAACCTACTCCTAGTCTCTTACTCCAACTGCAGTGGATATCCTGTCTACCTTTTTTGTGGACATTTGTCCATCATAACAAATGGGTACTCCAAAAGTCAAGAGTCACACAAATATTAAACCAAGTTTTATAAATGTTTGAGGAGATCCATAGGGCCATTTAAAGTGTCCCAACACACATGTAAGAGATATCTCAGACAAAGAGGAGAGTGAAAAAATGAGCAGAAAATGTACTGGAAGAAATAATGGCCCAGGCCGGGCACGGTGGCTGAAGCCTGTAGTCCCAGCACTTTGGAAGGCCGAGGCAGGTGGATCTCAAGGTCAGGAAATCAAGACCATCCTGGCCAACATGTGAAACGCTGTCTCTACTAAAAAGTACAAAAAATAGCTGGGCCTGGGGTGCATGCCTGTAGTCCCAGCTACTGGGGAGGCTGAGGCAGGAGAATCACTTGAACCTGGGAGGCGGAAATTGCAGTGAGCCGAGATTGTGCCATTGCACTCTGGCTTGACAACAGAGGGAGGCTCTGTCTCAAAAAAAACAAAAAGAAAAAAAGAAAGAAAGAAAAAGAAAAAGAAATAATGGCCCAAAACTTCCCAAATTTTCCTTTTAAAAATTAACCTGTAGATCCAAGAACCTTAATGAACCTCAATGAACAATGTGTGTAAGATAAACACAAAGAGAAGCACATCTAGATAGCTAGGTGAATTGCTGAAAACAAATTTAAAAGGAGAAGGATTTGGGATTGTAGCTTACTTAAAGCTTACAGTTACCTTGTCACTGTCTCATGGAAACAGGCAGAAGACACATGATTCCTGCACCATAAAGACTTTATTACTCACAGAACAGCAAGAAGAATGAGCATCAACATATTTGCCTCAGTTCCTCATGGCTAAATCCCTCAGGGCCCTTGCCTACCCACACAGTGGGTTGCAACGCAGGCAAAGGGCCCAACACTTTTTGAGCAAGCAGCAAATTCAGTTTCCCTCCCTCTCGTTAGGCAGTGAGCAGGTACACAGTATCACTCTAAGGTCACCTTGACTAGCTAGTTGACTATATGACTAGCTACAGAAACAGCTCAGTGTCAGAAGATGAATAAAGTTTGCAGTCTGGCATGCTCAGCAAGAATATGCATGTTTTAGTTCATTTTACATTGCTATAATGGAATACCTGAGACTGGGTAATTGATTTTAAAAAGAAGTTTATTTAGTTCATGGTTCTGGAGACTGGGAAGTTTAAGACTGGGAAGTCACATGTGACAAGGGCTTCATATTGCATCATAATATGGCAGATGGCATCACATGGCAGGAACACACCTGATGGCAGCAAGCAGGCATATGCAGAAGAGACAAAACATGAGAGGCAACCTCACTTTATAACCACCTGCTCTCTCAGTAACTAGTCCAGTCCTGCAAGAGGCATAACTCACTCACTCTCACAATATGGCATTAATCGTTTCATAAGAGCAGATCCTTCATGACTCAAATACCTTTTAAAGTTTTGCCGCCTGTCAACATGTTACACTGGGGACCAAGCCTCAACATGAGTTTTGGTGGGAACAAACCATATTCAAACCACAGCAATGCAGGAACAAATAGAAACCAAAGGACTGCCTTTCACAACCAAAATAAAAGGGAGAAAATTGAGCTATAATGGAGCAAAGTTGCCATATTTTATCATAAGTATATCACCATTAACCTGAAGTGGATTTTAAGTTGAAGTTATTATGAAGTTTCAGAAAAATCAAAATCCCTAGAGCAACCACTGAAAAATGAACTTTGAAAATATACTTCAAAATGGGCTGGGCACAGTGGTTCATACCTGCAATAACAACACTTTGGGAGGCCAACGGAGGAGGATTGCTAGAGACCAGGACTTTGAGACGAGCATGGGCCACATAGTGAGACCCCCCACTCCACAGAAATTTTTTTAATTAGCTGGATGTGGTGTCACACACCTGTAGTCCCAGTTACTCAGAAGGCTGAGGTGGAAGGGAGGTCAAGGCTGCAGTGATCCATGATCACACCACTGCACTTCAGCCTGAGTGACAGAATGAAACCCTGTCTCAAACAAGCGAACAACAACAACAAAAATACAAATGAGTGTTTGTCAGGGGATAAGGGATATGGAAATGGGAGTGACTGCTTATAGATACAGGATTTCTTTTGGGATAATTAAAATGTTCTGAAATTAGATGACTCTACAAATGTACCAAAAACCACTGAATTATACACTATAAAGGGGTGAATTTAATAGTATGTGAATTATATCTCACTAAATGAATTAAAGTATTGATTTAAAGCAAAAGAAGGCAATAAAAGGGTAAGAGAGGAAAGACAAGAAATAAGACATATAGAAAACAAATAGCAAAACAGACAAATCCAAACATACCAATAATTACATTGAATGTGAATGAACTAAACAGTTCAATCAAAAGACAAAAATTATCAGAATGTATTAAAAAATGAAAAACAAGATCTAACTACATGCTGCCTAAAAGAAACACGGTTTAGATTCAAATATACAATAGGTTGAACAGTGTGCATAAATAGCTGCTGTGAAAGTGCTAGAATGAATGGCTATATGACTATCAGGCGAAATAGACTTTATGACAAAGAACATTAAGACATGCAAGGAAGGCTGGGCGCGGTGGCTCACACCTGTAATCCCAGCACTTTGGGAGGCCGAGGAGGATGGATCATGAGGTCAAGAAATCGAGACCATCCTGGTCAACATGGTGAAATCCCATCTCTACTAAAAATACAAAAAATTAGCTGGGCATGGTGGCATGTGCCTGTAATCCCAACTACTCAGGAGGCTGAGGCAGAAGAATTGCTTGAACCCAGGAGGCAGAGGTTGCGGTGAGCCGAGCTTGCACCATTGCACTCCAGCCTGGGTAACAAGAGCGAAACTCTGTCTCAAAAAAAAAAAAAAAAGACAAGGAAAGGCATCTAATCATAATAAAGAGGTTAATACATCTGGAAAATATAAAAATTATAAACATCTAACACCTAACCATGGAGCCCCAAATACATGAAGCAAATACTGACAGAATTGAAAGGAGAAACAAAGGGTATGACTCAGCTATCTGAAATGATTCCTGATTAAGTAATGTTCACCAAAAATAAATATTGTTATTGTGAAGTTCCAGGAGAAATAAAAAAGGCAAAACAAGAATCCTTGCGTAAGCCTTTTATTTAAGTAAGTTCATAAACTGTAATGTTTCCAGATTGCACGGATAACTGAGGGGAATTACTCTCTCCAATGAAAACTTAATAATTATTTTCATTCCCATCGTCCTTTTGCAAAACAATTCCAAGGTTTTACCATGTTGCCCAGGGTGGTCTTGAACTCCTGAGCTCAACCAATCCAGTCACCTCAGCCTCCCAAAGTGCTGGGAGTACAAGAGTGAGCCATCATGCCCAGGCCTCAAACTTTAACTTAAGCAAAATGTATATGTCATTTCTGTGATAATGGTACCATTATTCTAGACTGTAAATAAACAAATAAATAAAATACAGACTTAACAACACTTTGATCTGTACAAAAATTTGCACTTATGCCAAAATAGCCAAGATAGCTGTAACTATTTAAATTGATGGATGGATAGATATATGGATAGATATAAAAATAGTTGAAAATAGTTGATAGATATTATTCCTTTCTGCTCCTGCTTCATGGTAGAGCTAACCTACTCCTAGTCACTTACTCCAACTGCAGTGAATACCCTGTCTACCTTTTTTGTGGACATTTGTCCAATAACAAATGAGTACCCCTAAAGTCAAGAGTCACACAAATATTAAACCAAGTTTTATAAATGTTTGTGCTATTGAGTTAACGAGCTTACATGTACTATAGGGACTGATTCTATGACAAGGAATCAAATCCAGGCCTCAGTTGTGAAAGCACAGAATCTTCGCCACTACACCACAAGGTGAAATGCCTTCTTTGTAAATCCCACAGGGAATTCAAAGCAGGCAGTTTGAATGCACAAATAATTTTAATTTTGTTTTGGGTTAGATTTTTGCATTTTAATTGTCAAGAGAATTTCTAAGCCAAGACACTATTGTGCGTTTCTTTGATTATCCAATAAATACAAGTAAGACAATTGTTTAGAATGAGAGATCTCTAAAATCTCTTTTTTTTTTTTTTAATTAAGGTTCTTTTTTAATTTAAAGGATCCATCTTTTGGCCACTGATGATTAGAATTTCCAATGGTTGGCCAGGTGTGGCTGCTCACACCTGTAATCCCACCATTTTGGGAGGCTGAGGCAGGCAGATCACAAGGTCAGGAGATCAAGACCATCCTGGACAACATGACGAAGCCCTGTCTCTACTAAAAAATACCAAAAAAAAAAAAAAAATTAGTTGGGTGTGGTGGTGCACACCTGTAGTCCCAGCTACTTGGGAGGCTGAGGCGGGAGAATCGCTTGAACCTAGGAGGCAAAGGTTGCAGTGAGCTGAGATCACACCACAGCACTCCAGCCTGGTGACAGAGCGACACTCTATCACAAAAAAAAAAAAAAAAAAAAAAAAAAATTTTTCCAATGGTTTACAAATTCCAGTAGTAACTCAACAACGCCTCTTCCTGGAAAATCCCAGAGATAATTTTCCAGGTTTAGAATAAGTTTTTACCACACAAACAAGAAGTGATCCTTGAGAACATATAGAGGAGACAGTCTCCATGATCCCCAAAAGTTCACTCAGCAGTAGACTTAAGATAACAAAGACTCTTGTTGTCACAGACTGTTAAGGCTGGTGTTTGTGCATATGGTGCCACTAGTAACCCACAAATTTTCCAGGGGCCACCAGTCACAGACCCGTTAATCCACTGGCACCAGGTAGGCCCTCCTGGGATTGGAATTTTCCCAGCCTAACCAGACAACAAGAGCCCCTTATAGATGGAACTTATTAAGACAAACTCCCCTGAAAACTTGACATATTTTGAACAAAAAGTGTACTTCTTAAAATCTTGTGTGACCAGCATTTTCAGACCGGTCACCTAATGTGACCCAAAAATCACACTCCCCAGAATGACAGGGACCAAGAGAAAATGCTCTCATGGTCTTCTATGGACATGAAACAAAACAATAGGAGAATCTCATCTGGTTTTTATTTTGGGGACTACAGCAAAGTTTATTAAGAAATCTGAAATGACTCCTATGAATATCTGGTCTAGTCAGAACCGCAAAACTGATCAGTCTGCAGGGACAGCTCAAACAGAGGGTTTATGGGGGTTTAGGCCCATGTTCTGCCCTATGGCATCCTTCTTTATGACAGAACAATGCAGAAAGACAATTTCTGGAAGACAACTGACCAAACAATGGTAATATTCATACCAAAAAAGAACACCAGAGTCGCTACACCCAAAACTAGTCACACATATCCTTTTAACCCATTAATCAAGGTTTTGGAGATGAAAATGAGACAAACAGCGATTTTTACCATCAGCTCTACCAGATTCCCCAGAAGGAGAGAGGCCGGGAGCCTGACTGGTAAGAATTTCTTACCCTTCTGCTGGCTTGTCAGGTCCTCTGTTCCCTTCATTGCAGCTTCCAGAAGAGCAGAGCCAGTTTTCACAGCACCAAAACTGGAGGGGCCAAGGAAAACTTCCCTTTGCCCTCTGAAGTTTCACTGAAAATCACTGACAAAAAAAGGCAGATTAATAGGAGAAAAGGCATACAAATTTATTCGATCACAGTTTTACATGTACACAGGAGACTTCAGAACGAAGACCCGCAGGGGAGGCTGGGCAGAGTGTCACATGCCTGTGACCTCAGCACTTTGGGAGGCTAAAGAGGGAGGATGGCCTGAGGCCAACAGTTTAAGATCAGCCTTAGGAACAAAGCAAGACTCCATCTGTACAAAAAATTTTAAAATTAGCCAGGTATGCTGGGGCCAGGAGTTTGAGGCTGCGATTGTTCCAGTGAGCTCCAGCTCGGGTGACAGTGTGAGATCCTGTCTCTAAATAAAATAAATAAAAGTTACAGAGGAAATTGTCCACTTTTATGCTTAGGTTCAACCAAGTATGGAGAGCTGTGTAGAAATACGTCGGGACAAAGAAAGAGTATGATCTAAAGCTCTAGACTGAGTGGGGGAACTCAGCAATGCTGTCTGTCTAGATTCTTGACCTCTGTGCATTCCTTCCTTCTGGATGTGGGACTGGACCCTCTTCGGAATGGGGTTCAACAATCTGAAACAGTCAAACAAGGCAGGTCAGATCATTTCTTTATGACAAGTTTTTATACAGAAAGGCCAGGAGAAAGTTAGAATAATATTTTTATCTTTTTTGGCTGGCTTCTATGACCCACCAGGGCAAGAGGAATTCTAGTTTCCATGCTAGCCTTAGGGAGAATGAGAGGCCAGAGACAGAAGGGCAGGAGAAAGTCCAAAAGGCCACCACCACAGTAAAGATACAGGGCAGTTCTGCTTCAGAGGCCTTCATTTGGGGCTACCATTTTCTGAGAGCCTGGAATAGCTACAGCTCTCTGCAAAAAAGGCCGTGCAATATCATCCTTTGTCTACATTTTGCTCAGTAAAAATTTGGGGCTCTGTTTATTTGAGAGAAGAGAGAACAAATATATGGTCAGCAACTAACAGTTACTACTATAGAGTCAAAGTTACACAGATTCAGAACTAGAGAAAATGTGGGACTATAGGCAGTCTCCAAAGGATGAAATGAGGAAGAAGTGCAAAGAAAAAAAGGAGCAGAAACCCCTCTTTGCTTGTTATTAATACTAAATGGCTAAAGAGAAATTTTTTAAAAGGTTTCAAAGTGAAAACATACTTCTTTCCTCTACAATGTATTCACTGTTTATTAATCTCTTAAAAAGCAAGGAGATGAATCTGCCAGAACTACTAACATTTGTTTTCTAATAAACATGTAGACACTGTTTATTCAATTTATTTAGATGAATGCTTATAAACAATAATTTAGATAGATTACAGTCATTTTAATCATTACTATTAAAAAAAATTTTTTTTTGAGACAGTCTTACTCTGTTACCCAGGCTGGAGTGCAGTGGTGCAATCTGGGCTCACTGCAGCCTCTGCCTCCTCGGTTCAAGTGATTCTTCTGAGTAGCTGGGATTACAAGCGTGCACCGTCAGACCTGGCTAATTTTTGTATTTTTAGTAGAAAAAGGGTTTCACCATGTTGGCCAGACTAGTTTGGAACTCTTGACCTCAAGTGATCTGTCCGCCTCCGCCTCGAAAATGCTGGGATTACAGGCGTGAGCCACCGCACCTGGCCTATCATGGTTATTATAAAAAGAAATGAGGGGGCCAGGCGCCGTGGCTCACACCTGTAATCCCAGCACTTTGGGAGGCCTAGGTGGGCAGATCACGAGGTCAGGAGATCCAGACCCTCCTGGCTAACACGGTGAAACCCCGTCTCTACTAAAAATACAGAAATTAGCTGGGTGTGGTGGTTCGCACCTGTAGTCCCAGCTACTCGAGAGGCTGAACCAGGAGAATCACTTGAACCCGGGAGGCGGAGGTTGCAGTGAGCTGAGATCGTGCCACTGCACTCCAGCCAGGTGACAGAGCAAAAGGCTCCGTCTCAAAAAAATAAATAAACAGAAATTAATTAATGATGGTATAAAACTGCGTCTGGGGAAGCAGGAGTGGGAGGAGAAAGGTGCGTTATGAAAGGACAAGAGGAGAGATTTTCAGGGAGACGGAACTGCTCTGTGTGTTTTTTTTTTTTTTTGAGACGGAGTCTCGCTTTGTCGCCCAGGTTGGAATTCAGTGGCGCGATCTCGGCTCACTGCAACCTCTGCCTCCCGGGTTCAAGCAATTCTCCTGCCTCAGCCTCCTGAGTAGCTGGGATTACAGGCTGCGCGCCACCACGCCCAGCTAATTTTTGTATTTTTAGCAGAGACGGGGTTTCACCATGTTGGCCAGGATGGTCTCAATCTCTTGATCTTGTGATCCGCCCACCTAGGCCTCCAAATGTGCTGGGATTACAGGCCTGAGCCACCGCACCCAACCTCTTTCTTCCTCTTCTTTACCTCCCCTCCCCTCGCCTCCCATCACTTCCCTTCCTTTTCTTCCTTTCTTTCTTCTTTCTTTCTCTTTCTTTCTTTTTCTTTCTTTCTTTCTCTTTCTTTCTTTTCTCTTTCTTTCTTTCTCTCTCTTTTTCTTTCTTTCTTTTCTTTCTCTTTCCTTCCTTCCTTCCCTTTTCTTTCTTTTCCTTCATTCTCTTTCTTCCTTTCTCTCTTTTTTCTTTCTCTTTCCATCTTTCTTTCTTTCTCTTTCTCTCTCTCTCTTTTTTTTTTTAAACAAGATCTTGCTCTGTCACCCAGGCTGGAGTGCTGTGGTGCAATCAGGGCTCACTGTGGTGCAGCCTCGACCTCCTGGGTTCAAGTGATCCTCCCAACCACAGCCTCCTGGGTAGCTGAAACTGCAGGTATGCACTACTACACCCAGCTAATTTTTATTTTTTGTAGAGACAGGATTTCACCCTGTTGCCCAAGCTGGTCTCTAACTCCTGAACTTAGGCAATCATCCTGCCTCAGTCTCCCAAACTGCAGGGATTACAGAGGCATCAGCCACCTCACCCGGCCCAAATGTGCATTTTTCTTCAATCTTTAACCACAATTCTTAGTTGATTCCTCTTTAATAGATGCAAAATTCTCTTGTGTCTCTCTATAAATCTTAATTATATTTGTATTTTTCTAACTTGTCCTTTAAAATTTTTTTTTTCTTTTTTTAGAGACAGGGTCTCACTCTGTCGCCCAGGGTGGAACGCACTGGTGTGATCATGGCTCCCTGCACCCTCAACCTCCCTGGCTCAAGCAGTCCTCCTGCTTCTGCCTCCCAAATGCTAGGACAATAGGTGTGAGCCACGGTACCCGGCCTCAGGCTTTAATGTTTCTTGAGTATTATATCCTTTTTTTGTTTGCTGGGTTTTTTCGTTTTCAACTGTAGATCTTTTGAGTGTGTGTTCACCTTGGTAACTGAGATTCCCTGTTAGCATGTGCACATGTGGGATCTGCTTATTGCATTCCACCTGCAGGATTTTTGAAGGACAAAATAGTAGATGTGGAGTTTCACAAGGTGTGTACCTTAGTCCATTTTCTGTTGCTTATAACGGAATACCTAAAACTGGGTAATTTATAAAGAAAAGAAATTTATTTCTTACAGTTATGGAGCCTGGGAAGTCCAAGGTCAAAGAGGCATATCTGGAGAGAGCCATCTTGCTGGTGGGGACTCTCTTGAGGTGGCCCTGGGCAGTGAGCCTCTGCAAAGTACCCTTACCCGTCCTCTGAAACAATTCTGACCTCCTATGCATCTGGGCCTATGATGGTAGGGGCACCCTCTAAGATCTTTAAAATGCCTTTGGTATTTTTCTTCCCTTGTCTAAAGGAATAGCACCTGTCTCTCTTTTATCCAAGCTAATCTCATTAGCAAACAGTCACTGGGCTTCACTCTTGGTTTCCTCTGCTGAACATGCTTTTATACTCTTTACGTGGTCAGGCTGAGAGCTATCCAAATCTTTCCACTCTGCTTACCTTTTCATGATAAATTCTACCTTGAAATTATTCCTTTGCTTCTGAATATCAGCATAAGCTGCCAAATGTAATCATGTAGCTCCTTCCACATTTGGCTTAGGAATTTCCTAGTTCATTAATCTCAAGTTTGGACCTCCACCACGCCCTCAAGCACGGACACAGTTCAGCCAAGTTCTTTGCCAATTTATAACAAGGATGGACTTTACTCCAGTTTCCAATACCACCTTCCTCAGTTTCATCTCAAATCTCAGAAATGTCCATATTTCTATCTGTATTCTGGTTACAGCCACTTAACAAATCTCAAAAGAAATTCCAAATGTTCCCTTGTCTTTTTGTTTTCTGAGTCTCACCAGAATCACCTTTAATGCTCCATTCACTGAAATACAGTCATTTTACAGCCTGCTCCTCCAAACTCTTCCAGCCCCTGCTCCTTACCTAGTTCCAAAGCTGCTTCCCCATTTTCAGGTATTCGTCATCAGCAAAATCCCACTTCTTGGTACCAGTTTTCTGTCTTCATTCATTTTCTTTTGCTTGTAACAGAATGCCTGAAACAGGGTAAGTTATAAAGAAAAGGAATTCGTTTCTTACAGTGTGGAGGCCAGGAAGCCCATAAGAACTTTCTTGCTGGTGGGAACTCTCTTCGGTGTCCCAAGGGGGCACAAGACATCACATGGTGAGGAAGCTGAGCATGTTAACTTGCTAACTCAGGTCCCTCTTCCTCTTCTTGTAAAGCCACCAGTTCCTCTTGCATGACAAAGCATTAATTCATTAAACCATTAATCTATTAACCCGTGAATGGATTAGTCCATTCAGGAAGGCAGAGACCTCATGATCCAATCACCTCTTAAAGATCGCACCTCTCAATACTGCACATTGGGGGTTTAAGTTTCGAAATGAATTTTGGAGGAGACATGCGAAACTAGCAGTAGGCTAGGACCAGTCTCAAAATATGGGGCCTCTCTTTTCCTTCTAAATGTCAGAAGCCATCCAAGGCACTGTCCTGCCTTTTCAGTAAAAGTGTACATGGACTGCCTCCTGCTAATCCCACCACCACTTTTAGGGGCAAATTCTTCTGCTATCCACTGCAAGTAAAAGTAGGGGTAAGGTTGAGAGGCTGACCTGGCTCTTCCTACAATGGTTTCAATCAATAACTCATAGAATTGCCTAAAGGCCACTATTGATAACCAATAGCTTCTTTCTGTGTGCTTAGAACACTCCAAGAGTCATTTCCATTTCTGCATAAGGCCGTTATTATACAACTGTTGTCTGTCCACCTTCAGTTCAATCCCATCTGCCTTCTGTTTTTCAAGTATTCTTAAAATGCCTGGCCTATGAGAGCACACCTTCACGTATTTCAATTCTAGGCACGTTCATGTATGCACAAGTATGTGTATATCTAAGTTTTCTGTAATTTTTAGAGATTTTGGAAAAGGAGGGAGAAGTGGGAAAAGGATAGAACTTGTTTTTTGTCTGCCATCTCAATAGAATCTCCTTGCTAAATTTCTAGTTACATATTAAACTGTTTTAATCCCAAACACATACAATGCTAGTATCATATGATCCAATTTGGAAATCTCTGCTTCTGAGGTGATGTCATATGATCTCAATTTAAGACTTGGTCCTCATACTAAAACTGACATCTGCATGACACATGTGAATAAATTTCATTCTTCATCCACAAAATTATCTTTCCGATTTTAATATTAGATCTCAAAAGTATTGAGAGTTCTGTATTACAGAGATTCTTACAAACACAAAACAGCAATACAGGCTAGGCACAGTGGCTCATGCCTGTAATACCAGCACTTTGGAAGGCTGAGGTGGGCGAATCACTTGAGGTCAGGAGTTTGAGACCAGCTTGGCCAACATGATGAAACTCCGTCTCTGTTAAAAATGCAAAAATTAGCTGGGCATGGTGGGTACACCCGTAGTCCCAGCTACTAGGGAGGCTGAGACAGGAAAATTGTTTGAACCTAGGAGGTATAGGTTGCAGTGACTCAAGATCATGCCACTGCACTCCAGCCTGGATGACAGAGCAAGACTCTGTCTCAAATAAGTAAGTAAATAAATAAATAAATAAATAAAATCAATAAAGTAAAATAAGTTCAAAAACAGAAATACAAATAGTCTTTTTGCTCAACTATAAAAAAAGAGAGAAAAAATTTAACTTTTCTAAAAAAAGGTTGTGTTAAAATTAAAAAATAAGAAAAAGCAACTCAAAAAGATCCTGAAACATTATTTCCTTGTCACTCATCCCTAAAATTACTTCAACCAACAGTATTTTGCCAACACTGATAAATTAATAATTTAATTGATTGACAGTTGCCATTTAAATTCCAAACTTTGAAATCTAAAATAGTCCCTAATCAGATGTACAATAGAAATTTTATAGAAAGGTCATTACATGGTAAATTGGTTGCAGAAAAAAAAAAAAAAAGAAATTGTATAGAAAGCAATACAATCCTGAAATAAACTAAAAATGTTCAAAGAATTAATTCTAAAGAGTTCAACAAAACAATTTTTAACATATTTTTAAAATATTTAATGGACATCTAACATGTCCCAGACACTGTTCTAGGCATGGGGATACTTCAATGAACAAACAGAAAATTCCCTGTTTCTTGGAATTTACATTCTAATATATACACATAATCATATAATTTGAATAATCAGAACTTTGTCTTTTCCTATAGAAATTACTAGTAAGGTAAATAAATGTTTTAAGACCAAACACAAATATGCATCTCTCTCATAGCTGTCCATCACACAATAACATAAAAACATATTTGAAAACATTTATAACACAGAGATACATTTAGCTACTGACTTCAAAACATTAGAAAATAAAGATCTTGTAAGAGAATGCAAGTAAAGACAAGTGTCCTAACACTTACCTGAGTTAAGCGATTCACTTGTAAAGGGAGATATTGACTAGATTTTAGGTAAGTGTACCAGATTTTAGATAACTCTTAACAGATGTTAATTTATATACTAAAACTAAATATCTGAAATAATCCAGATGTCAGAACTGAGGACACAGAAAAACACTGGGTCTAGGAGGAGCAAGATTTTGATCATCTACAGTCCCACTGTACAATATTGTAGCTACTCACACCTATGGTTAACTTTGAATTCATTACAATTTAAAAATTAAAAATTCAGGCTGGGCACATCGGCTCACACCTGTAATCCCAGCACTTTGGGGAGGCCAAGGTGGGCAGATCACTTGAGGCTAGGAGTTCAAGACCACCCTGGACAACATGGTGAAACCTACGTCTCTACTGGGAAAAAAAAAAAAAATTAGCCAGGCTGGTGGTGTGCACCTGTAATCCCAGCTACTTGGGAGGCTGAAGCAGGTGAATCACTCAAACCCTGGAGGCAGAGGTTGCAATGAGCTGAGATCATACCACTGCACTCCAGCCTGGGTGACAGAGCAAAACTCTGTCTAAAAAAAAAAAAAAAAATTCAGCTCCTCAGTCACACTAGCCACATTTCAAGGGCACAAAATTGCCACATAATGCACATGACTCCCATGCTGTACAGTGCAGCTGTGGCACATTTCCAACATTGCAGGAAGGTCCCATGGCCCACGCTGCTGTGAGGAATCAGAAGAGGCACGCCGTTCCTGGAAAGAACAAGAACCTCCTAGAGGCTTTTAAAATTGGCCATTAACACGGCAAAAAAAAAAAAAGGAAAAAAAAAAAAAGGTTTTCTTCTCTATCCCTTGGCTATTTCCATTCCTGCATCTTATTTTCTCACCTCCTAGACAATGTTCCTTTTTTTTTTTTTTTACTTTCTCTCCCTATTTTCTCACATTTTTCCTACCCTTTTTTCTTATTTTTCTCTCACTGTTTTTTTCTGACAACAAACATGCAGTCCACCTTTAATGATTTGATGCATTTATTGAGGGTTTTAAAATTTTCTCAATGTTAAAATGTTAGAAAAAAATTAAAAAAAATAAAATGTTAGAAGCTGAATGGGCATTTTTTCTAATGTGTTTTCAAAAAAATCCATATTCAGAGGAGACTGTTTTTAAGGTATGTGACCTTACGTGTGTTTCCCCCACCTGAGAACATTATTCTTCCATAGAAAATGTTTCTCACCGTTGGAATCCCGGGTGAAAAAAAATGTGCAATTCTAGTTCCGGCCTCTGGGGTTTCCCTGAACGGAGGCCGGGCTCAGTCCTCTGGACCGCGAAGTCTGCGTGGAACCTGTGGGTCCGCCGAACTCCTACCGCCACCCAGCGGAGAGAAGGCGCAAGAGCGCCTTCTCCATTGGCGGTTGCCAGGCAACGGAGACAAGGCTCGGTTCGCCTTAAGGAGGAGGGAGGATCCTGAAAGAACTGTAATAACCTCGCTTTCCATTGGCTGAAGAGCTCTCAGCCTTCGCAAGAGCCAATGAGAAGAGGCACGCGGTTGGCGTCAGACGCTATGCTACCCCTCCCACCCACGCTCTGGCAGTGCGTCTGCAGACCGCGGAGGCTCACGTTGGACCCAAGAGATTCTGACTGCCCCATGCGCACCTCACAGCTCGCGCTCCTGCAAGTGTTCTTCCTGATGTTCCCGAAGGGCATCCGGCCTCAGCCCTCTTCCTCCCCATCAGGGGCAGTGCCCACGTCTTCGGCGCTGGAGCCAGGAACGCATGGCGGAACCCTCCATTCCTCCTCAGAGGCGACTGCAACTCCCCTGGCTGTGTCTGGGATCTCTACAGTGGTCCCTACTCTCGTGACCCCCTCGGCGCCTGGGAATAGGACTGTGGACCTCTTCCCAGGTAAGGGGAAACGTTGTGGGGGTGGAAACTTAATTCTGAGATCTAAAATTCTGTGAGCAAAGTGAACTGCCACAAAGCCAGGAGTGGGGCTGTCGGAAGTGGGGTGAGCACCTGGGAGAGTTTGGGGATCCTCATGCCACTCACTCTGTGTTGTACTTTCATAGTCTTACCGATCTGTGTCTGTGACTTGACTCCTGGCACCTGTGATATAAATTGCTGCTGCGACAGGGACTGCTATCTTCTCCATCCGAGGACAGTTTTCTCCTTCTGCCTTCCGGGCAGCGTAAGGTGAGCTTCGTTGCTCAGACTGAATCCTAAAGGGGAATGGGGCCTATAGTGGGTAACATTTGAATGTAAGAAGAGTTAGTCTTTGTGCCTCTCGCCCCTACTTCTACTCCTAGTACATTCCCTTGGTTTTTCCTAGGAATTGCTTTTTCTGATTCTCTATAGCAGGGCTGGCCAATAGAATAAGACCTTCCTGTCGTCCTATGGGTGCCAAGGAGTCCTCTCTTTGGAATCTGACCAATATTGCTAGGGCACTCTTCTTTGGACCTGCCCCGCCCCTTCTAAATATATCTTCTCCATTTTCTTTCCTCACAGGTCTTCAAGCTGGGTTTGTGTAGACAGCTCTCTTATCTTCAGGAGTAATTCCCCATTTCCTTCAAGAGTTTTCATGGATTCTAATGGAATCAGGCAGTTTTGTGTACATGTGAACAACTGTGAGTAGAAACATGTTGGCTGTTTGCATTTTCTAACACAGACAGGAGTGTTATCTTTTGTCTTCCCTGGGCCATGTTGGCAGAAGGATTGTCTTGGGCCACACATAAAATACACTAATGATAGCTAATGAGCTTAAAAAAAAAAAAAAAAAAAAAGCAAAATAATTTCATAATGTTTTAAGAAAGTTTACAAATTTCTGTTGTTAGACTGCATTCACAGCCGTCCTGGGCTGCATGCGGCCAGTGGGTCATGGGCTGGACAAGCTTGGTGTAACATTTATTGAGAGTTGTCTTTTATTCCGACCTTTTTTCCATTTCTTTCTTTTTTAAACTTTTTTTTTCTCTCGTTTTTTTTTTTTCCAGGCAGCACTGAAGAAATAAACTTTTTTTTTTTTGGTCCTTTGACTCTCTACCCCGATTTCTGCTGCTTTTCTCTTTCTTACTGAATACATGTGCAGTATTTTATATTCTTTTGGCTGTGGATTGGAAAACTCATAGAGAACTTTAATTTCAATCCTTTTAATCATCTCTCTTAACTCAGATTAATCACAGATAGACAATATTCCCACTTGCTGCAATCTCCATGAGGGTACTAACTGAATCTCCAGTGCCTAATACATAGTAAGCACCAAATAATGTTTGAATGAACATCTTTGACAAATGAGTCCATGCCAACTTTATTTTCATTTCATGAGGCAGTAGTGTAGGAGGAGCATTAGATTAGGTTCTCAGTCCTGCTGTTTCCTTACCAGCAGTACAGACTTGGGCAAATGCCTTAGCATTTCCATGCCTGTTTCTTCAACTGCAAAGTAAGAAATTATATCATTGGCTTTGTATATGAAAGTGCTTTACAGCTGTAGAGTACAATAAAAATTAGAGTTTATTATGATTGGGGATGGTTAGTGGACTTAGAAATTTGCTGGTGATAGCTATAACATTTCTAAAGATATGAAGCTAATCTATCTTTTTACAATGCCTGTGAAGCAAAATAATGTTCCTGCACAAAATGGATTTAAATGTCTCTTGCATCCTGAAAGTCACCTCACCCTGATTTTGTCTGACTGTTTTAAGAAATTGCAAAACTATATTTGTCTCAGGAAACAACCTAGTTTTTGTTTTGGGGGGCTTCAATTTGAAAGCAGTTATCAGGAGCCTTGTGGTTATATTTTTTATTTTTTATTTTTTTTTCTGAGATGGAGTCTTACTCTGTCACCCAAGCTGGAGTGCAATGGCCTGATCTCAACTCACTGCAATCTCCACCTCCTGGGTTCAAGCAATTCTCCTGCCTCAGCCTCCTGAGTAGCTAGGATTACAGACATGCACCACCACACCCAGCTAATTTTATATTTTTAATAGAGACAAGTTTTCACCATGTTGGCCAGGCTGGTCTCAAACTTCTGACCTCGTGATCTGCCTGCTTTGGCCTCCCAAAGTGCTGGGATTACAGGCGTGAGCCACTGCACCCAGACGCCTTGTGGTTATTTAGATTGTAATAGGGTAATGGGAGCAAGGTGAATACTTTATTTTAAGAAAGCTTGTGGCCTGGAGTGGTGGCTCATGCCTGTAATCCCAGCACTTTGGGAGGCCAAGGTGGGCAGATCACTTGAGGTTAGGTATTCAAGACCAGCCTGACCAACATGGTGAAACCCTATCTCTACTAAAAATATAAAATATTATCAGGGCATGGTGGTGAGCACGTGTAATTTCAGCTACTTGGGAGGCTGAGGCAGAATCGTGTGAGCCTGGGAGGTGGAGGTTTCAGTGAGCCGAGATTGGACAACTGCACTCCAGCCTGGATGACAGAATCAGAGTCTGTCTCAAAAAAAAAAAAAAAAAAAAAGATAAGATTGCCTCTTCCTTTCTAAATATTTTGCTGCCTTTTAAATCTAGCCTTATGATCATGCTCCAGGGTTATTGCAGTGGCACCTACCTGGTATTTCCTGCTTTTTTTAATCCCCACTCCTGCCTCCCACACAGTCCTGCACACTCCATCAGGACCAGTGGATCTGAACTTTCCTTACCCAACAACACCTGAGGAATATGACCACTTCCAATAGTAATTATGGTTCATTACATCAATGAACTTTCCCTGAATGAGGCTGGGGAATAGATTCATGTTTAGTATGAAAAAGGCAAAAGCTTCCCTTTGGTTCTGATTATTTGCCTACCTTTCTCACAAATACATGCATAGCTTGTACACACAGTATACATAGCTATGGAAAATCACTTCCCTAGATTAATATTTCCATAACATTGCATTATGTTGCTTTCTTATTCAGAAACCTCCATTACTTCCTGCTACCCATAGAATAATATCCAACTTCTTAGCCTGCCAGCAGATCTCCTATTTGATCCAACTTAGCTTTCCTGGCTCTTTTAGCATTACTCTCCACTCAGCTGAATTCATTTACTCATTATCCTCAAGATATGCCCTGTATTTTTCCCAAGTTTGTATTTGCTTTTCTTTCTGACTCTATAGTTGCTTTTTCTCTGCATTTTGAAAGCCCTGTATTTTCTATGAGTGTTTTCTTGCTCATCTACTGGAAGTAAGCCCATCCTCAGAAGTTCTAAAGCATTTATTGTTTGAGTCACCCCGCTGGAACCTGTAGGATTTTTAATATTGTTATTAATTTATGTAAACATCATGTCTTTCCAGGAAAATTGTCAACACCTTGAAAGGATGGACCATATCTTTGTTTCCCCATGGTGCTTAGTATCTATTGGTACAGCCAGACACAGTGGCTCATGCCTGTAATCCCAGCACTTTGGGAGGCCAAGGCAGAAGGATTGCATGCACCCAGGAGTTTGAGACCAATCCTGGTAACATAGTGAGACCCGATCTTTACAAAAAATAGAAAAATTAGCTGGCCGTGGTGGTGCGTGTCTTTAGTGTCAGCTACTTAGGGAGGCTAAGATGGGAGGATTGCTTGAGCCCAGGAATTTGAGGCTGCAGTGAACTGTGATCATGCTCCTGTACTGCAGCCTGGGCAACAGAGTGAGATCCTGTCTCCAAAATAAAATTAAATTTAAAAATATACATATCTACTGATAATGATCATGAGTAAATTATGTTTTTAGTCAAAGTCTGTACTGCATGATGGAGTGGGGAAAAAACAGACCAGAAATAGGAGATCTGCAATCTACTCTCAACTCTGCAAGCTGGCTCTCTGGCCTTTTGCTACTCTTTTACCTCTAAGGAGTTAATGGGATTAGGGCACATGGTCTTTGACATCTGAAATTGTAACAATAGAAATCTAAATACCTTTAAGTTCTTTTAGGAGTAATATATTATCTATAATAGTAGAAATTTTAGGCAAAAATTCTACTTGGCTTGTATTTACCATCACTACCACCAATATCTTTGCACTGAAGTGAGAGACAAAATGTTAATTTTCTCTGATTCATTTAAGTCATGAAAAAATAGATATTTTGCCGTCCCATTTCACCTTTCTTAGCTTAACTTTAGCTTTTACTTCATTTGTAGAGATACAAATAACTGCATTTAATGTAAGGTAAATGTCTCTTCCATGTGGTTTTCAGGGTATAAGTTCTGAAGGAAATGTTAAAATAGCACTTGGACTGTAATCCCAGCACTTTAGGAGGCCAAGACAGGTGGATCATGAGGTTAGGAGTTCAAGACCAGCCTGACCAACATGGTGAAACCCCATCTCTACTAAAAATACAAAAATTAGCCAGGGCTGGTGGCATGTGCCTATAATTCCAGCTACTCAGGAGGCTGAGGCAGGAGTATCGCTTGAACCCGTGAGGAGGTTACAGTGAGCCAAGATCACGTCACTGCACTCCAGTCTGGGTAACAGAGCGAGACTCCATCTCAAAAAAAAAAAAAAAAAAAAGCTCTTGGAAGCTTTACAGTTTGAAGATTTCAGATTGGAGGTGGAAAGTGGCCCATAGATGAGCAGCATCAGCATCACCTATTTTGGAGCAGTGCTTTTCAGATTCTAATATGCATGCACATTACCTGGAGATCTTGTTAACATGGAGATTTTGACTCAGGTCTGGGGAGTGGCCTGAGAGTCTACATTTCTGAGAAGCTCCCAGGTGATGCCGGAGCTACTAAGCTGTGCACCCCACTTTGAGTTAAAAGGATCTAGGAGATGTGTAGAGAGTGAGTAGTCTGAAAAGTCCCAGCATTGAGAGTTGCATTCATGCTGTATCAGAAAGCTGAAAAGTCACATAATTAAGATGTTATCACAGAGGATAAAGGACAGGTTCATTTAAAGTGGAATCCTCATTTGCTTTCAATGATGCAGATATTGTAATCTCTTTTACTCTGTCCAAATGACCATTAATAATATGAAGAATGAAACTGGCAAGGGGCACGTTTCGCTATGTTATTTTTCAATTTAGCAGACGGAGTAATAAAGTAGACAGTGTGTTGTCAGTCACCTGCCATCCTCTGGGCGGAAGATAGCACCACAGCCCTTTCCTATATCTCCCTACTGATTCTGAAGTGCCATAAAGAGATGACTGCAGGAGCTTGGGTAGATTTATGCATTGATATCATAGAAATTATAGAATTGTTCCAGAAAATAACGTTTTGAAATATCTAAAATCTTGAATGGAGAAATTATAAGCCTTAAGGAATAAAATACAACAAAATCTCAAAACTTAAGAGATGGAAACATTATTAGGACTGGTCAGTTGAAGTTTAGAGGAAACAGGAAGATTTGGGAAGGACAGATCAAATATTGTCTCTAGCTTCACCATGTTCCTATGGAAATAGTGCGATTCTGTTGTATTGGAGACTCATCTGGTATGGGGCAGATATAAGCATTATTGAGCTTCCTGTTTTCATCACAAATTGCTGATCATACACACTCTTGGCCATCAGTGACTTGAAACTGATGCATTCATTGACCATATTCTTTAATATTAAAACAATAATTCAGTCAGTAGGTTGTGAATAAATTAAGAAGTGATAGAAGTCAATAAAATTGTTATTTCTGGAGATGGAGTATTGATTGGGAGCCTTCTGGGGAAATGTTCTATAACTTGATCTGGGTAGTGGTAATACAGTGTATAAATTTGTAAAAATTCTTTTGAGTTTTCACTTAAGATTTGCACCTTGTATATTATGCTTCAGTAAAATAAAATATTTTTAAAAATTAGTTATTTGGCATGTTTTTCTTTTATCTAAACTTCTTTTATTTTTAAAAATCATTTTAGCAAAGTTAAACTATTTCCAGAAGCTCCAAAAGGTCAATGCAACCAACTTCCAGGGCCTGGCTGCAGAGTTTGGAGGCGAATCATTCACTTCAACATTCCAAACTCAGTCACCACCATCCTTTTACAAGGTGAGCCTGGGGAAGGGGATGGGATTGTTTGGTTTGGTTTTTACTCTAAAGCAGACAACTGACAAGGTATCTTTGCAGTACTACCCTGCAGCTGGCTAAACCATTGTCAGCTCTTTGGAGGGCAGTGCTGTCTATGTAATCATGCCCTTGAGTTAACCTTGTTTCTACTCTTTCTTTTCTGTTGTAGTTTAGTCCAGTCTCACTGTGAACAAAGCTGCTTTTGTATTTTATTCAGGCTGGGGACCCCATTCTGACTTACTTCCCCAAGTGGTCTGTAATAAGCTTGCTGAGACAACCTGCAGGAGTTGGAGCTGGGGGACTTTGTGCTGAAAGCAATCCTGCAGGTGAGTCCAGAGCAAACATACCAACCTTTTCATTCAGTTTAAAACAGCCTTTCTTATTTACCACTCTTATTTGTGTTTCAGGTTTCCTAGAGAGTAAAAGTACAACCTGCACTCGTTTTTTCAAGAACCTGGCTAGTAGTTGTACCTTGGATTCAGCCCTCAATGCTGCCTCTTACTATAACTTCACAGTCTTAAAGGTAGGTGTCCTTTCTCTCCCTACACTGTCACCACCATGAAGCTGAAGTGAACATGCTTCTCACTGTTGTGGGTTGCGGAAAGAGCATTGAACTGGAAGTCAGAATCTCCAGGAGCCATGTAAAAGAGGGCCTGGAAACCATATCTGAAGACAAATGAAATAATTAGGGATATATATCCAGGATAAGAGTTCATCACCCTTCTCACCAATGAGATTGGCTTGTGAGGGTGGAAGGGTGAAGACATCTATTTCACCAAATGTCTTGCTTTTCCTGTTCAGTAGAGTCTGTCAGAGTAGGCAGGCATCACAGTCTATCACCCTCTTGTCTAGCTTCACTTCCTGGCATTTTAGTGTAAAGATGAGTCAGGTGGAATAGAGGAAGTAAATTATTCTAATATATTGATTTCCCCCCCCCCCAAAGCAAAGCCTATTGTTAGTAATGTGAAACCGCAAGCTCCTGGAGATTTTTGGTAAGGTATATGCACCCTAATGTTCCTGCTTTCTCCTAGGTTCCGAGAGGCATAACTGATCCACAGAATATGGAGGTATGACCCTGTTGTATCAGGAAAAAGGAAAAAATATATTTGGCTCCTCTGCATCTGAGGCAGTTTTAGTCTAGGTTGTACTGTTGAAAGATAAATGTAAGTGTGATGTAGCAAACAGTTAAGTAGGGATCTAAAACAGTGCTTTTGCGAGTACGTCCAATACAATTAATAGCCTCGTATGAAACCAGGATCCACAAGGTGTTAGATAAGTTTGTAAACATTGGGTTAAATAAACTATATTTAGGGTGGGCTTCTTAATTTTTTTTTTTTTTTAGAGGCAGGGTCTTGCTCAGTCACCCGTGCTGGAGTGCAGTAGCATGGTCATGTTCATTGCAGCCTCAACCTCCTGGGCTCAAGCAATCCTTCCACCTCAGCCTCCCAAGTAGCTGGGCCTACAGGCATGTGCCACCATACCCAGCTAATTTTTCAAATATTTTGTAGAGATGGAGGGTCTCGCTATGTTGTCCACGCTGGTGTTGAACTCCTGGCCTCAAGCAATTCTCCTGACTTGGCTTCCCAAAGTATTGAGATTATAAGCGTGAGCCATCTCATCCTGCCTGGAGTCTTTAATTTGCTAGAGGGCCTTATTAATCTCTAAGGGGAGCACTGAATGTAGTATTTCTAACACTTACTTGACTGTGGAACCCTTGTTTTATATTTAATAGAACTAGTGTTCTGAGAAATAAGCTTTAAGAAGTGCTGCTTTAGAAAGACTTTTGAATTTAAGTTGTTGGCTGGTGGGGAAGAAGAGAGAAAGGGGTGGTCAAGGGGGAAGGAAAACTACTCATCTTAGCATGGTATCTATTAATAGATAAAAGACAAAATACTGCCTTCAGTTTTAGTTAATTTGCTTCTTTTCATTGCTAGTTCCAGGTTCCTGTAATACTTATTTCACAGGCTAATGCTCCTTTGTTGGCTGGAAACACTTGCCAGAATGTAGTTTCCCAGGTAAGGATGCTGACCTTAGATTCTGGACTGATGTATGTTGATCAACACTGCCAGAGGTGCCTCATCTTCCATTAAGTACCACACTGACCCCACGTGAATTTTGTTTGCATTCTCTAACAATGTGGGAATGCAAACTTGTTGCAATGCAAGACTCTTGGTTGTAGTAAAAGTAGCATATTGTGAATTTCAACAATTCCCAACAAGTTTGAAATTTAACTTGTCAGTAATTGAGCCCATTAGCCTCCCTACCACTTTTCAGTTATTTCTATCACCACCATCCTCCAATATTTCAGGTCCAGGACATTAAAATTATTTCAGACTCCTTTTCCTTTGCCCATCTGCAGTCTGTTACTGATTCTTACTGACCACATTTTCTTTTCTTGACCCAGGCAGTATCATCTGAAAATCTGAAGTAGATAAATCAATTTCTATTCCTCCGTTCTCTCTCTTACAAACAATCCAACCTAAAAGATTAAGAATTATCTTAAAGCATCTTCTTAAAGGCTGTGTTCAGAAATTTAAGGTTACTTTCAATTGCCTGTAACTTGTAACCCCAGCAGCTACATTTATTAATTATCAGACATTGTCAGAGCCGAGTAAACCATATTTCTGTTCCATGCTCACCTCTGGCTGTTTCTGCTTGCCCTTCTCTATCTGTAACCAACTTATTTTTCTTCCCTTTCAATTCCTACCATAAACTCACCTACCCATAAATGCTTTTTCTTTTTCTTTTTTTTGGAGATAGAGTCTTGCTCTGTCACCCACGCCGGAGTGCAGTGTGGCACAATCTTGGCTCACTGCAACCTCCACCTCCTGGGTTCAAGCGATTCACCTGCCTCAGCCTCCTGAGTAGCTGGGATTACAGGCATCCTCCACCATGCCTGGCCCCCATGAACCATTTTAAAGAGCTCTATCCAGTTTCTTTTTCATATACAAATACAATTTGAAATTATCTTTATCTTTCATAGTATTTGTGTTTGACATTTTTAACAGTACTGTTTCAGTCTACCTCATTGAGTAGAGGGTTTATTACAATAAAACCCTTGAAGACAGAAAATCTTCTGTCCTAAACATATTTAGCCCAATAACTATTTTTTATTAATTGATTCTTTTTTGCATTTCAGGTCACATATGAGATAGAGACCAATGGGACTTTTGGAATCCAGAAGGTCTCTGTCAGTTTTGGACAAACCAACCTGACTGTTGAGCCAGGCACTTCCTTACAGCAACACTTCATCATTCACTTCAGGGTTAGGGCCCTTCTCTTATCGGTGATATAGAGAGGAAGAAATACCGGGTTAGAAACAGTTCCTTTGCTTTTGTAATACATGTGAAATAGAGTAAGAATATGAAAGCCTAGTTCAGTATGTCAGTTGAGGCCTCAACATTTAATACTGCACAATTTAACTGCAAGTTGCAGGTATTCTACAAGTGTTTACTCATTAACATTTTCTCCAATTCTCTATCTGGGCCCCAAGAAAGCGGGACATCAATCTCAAATCTAAACTTTTTTTTTAATAGTCATTTTGAATCATAAATTCAGCCAACACCTACAAAATTTCTTTAGCTTTGCTCATATTTCTGGGCAGTCAGCATTTTACTCATTTCCTACTTAATCTGAGTGTCCAGTCTTAATCACCACCATTTGGCTTCTGCTACTTCTTTCCTCTTTTGAACCCAGCATAGTGTTTCCCAACTGTACCCTCAGGTGATCAACCAACTGTGGTGTCTCTCAGATCTCATCTCTGGAACATCTATAGTTAATTAAAATATGGGCCGGGCGCGGTGGCTCAAGCCTGTAATCCCAGCACTTTGGGAGGCCGAGGCGGGTGGATCACGAGGTCAAGAGATCGAGACCATCCTGGTCAACACGGTGAAACCCCGTCTCTACTAAAACTGTAAAAAATTAGCTGGGCATGGTGGCGCGTGCCTGTAATCCCAGCGACTCAGGAGGCTGGGGCAGGAGAATTGCCTGAACCCGGGAGGCGGAGGTTGCGGTGAGCCGAGATCGCGCCATTGCACTCCAGCCTGGGTAACAAGAGCGAAGCTCCGTCCCAAAAAAAAAAAAAAAAAAAAATTAAAAAATTAAAAAAAAAAAAAAATTAAAATATATATATTTTTTAATTACAGTTAAATTCTTCAGATTTTATCCAGGCTGTGTTATTATTGCTAAATTGCTAATAATTTTTGAGAAACAGGGTTAAGGGATCCTTGATAGATTCTTGGTTTTAATCCTTGGTAAAAGTAGCATATTGTGAATTTCAATATTCAGATCACGAAGGATTTATTTTAGTGAACGTAAAAAGTGAAAGAAGCAAAATGGTACACTGTGGAAAGAAGCCAGATTGTCCAGTGTAGCTCACTTATTGCATTGCCTTGCCTTAAGGAAAGGTACAGTGAAGCCAAGCAGTGGGAGGTGGGAAAGTATGCTTACCTCCATAATTGACTTCTCTTCATTCTTTCTGCAGGCTTTTCAACAGAGCACAGCTGCTTCTCTCAGTGGTCCTAGAAGTGGGAATCCTGGCTATATCGTTGGGAAGCCACTCTTGGCTCTGACTGGTGATATAAGTTACTCAGTATCCTTTTTAGAGCTGGGTGGTCTGTTGCAGCCTAATGAGAAAAGCTGCAAAGGCTTTCAGACTTAGACTAACCAAAGGTCAGGAATGTTTTGTTTGCTTTAATGAGGTACTTATATATGGCTAAACATTTTTGGAATCGTAGTTGTCTCTCTGTGGTTTTTTGAGGAAAAAACCCACAAATTTGTGACTTGAACATTATGATAGTAATACAATATAAATAGTGTTAAGGGAGAATGAGAGCATAAATTTTGCAATGCTGCCCCCCCCTTTTTTTTTTTTCCTGTTATGATATCCTTGATCCTCACTTTCCCACCTCAGATGACCCTCCTACAGAGCCAGGGTAATGGAAGTTGCTCTGTTAACAAACATGAAGTACAATTTGGAGTGAATGCAATATCTGGATGCAAGCTCAGGTAGTTCTTTGTTTCCACATCATTTCTTGCAATTTCATCAGGAATATGTAGGGAATATGTTGATATGGTAACTTTTTTATTTTGAATGACAGTTCAGAAGATACTAGTTAGGAATAGTCTTTTAGTCTAAATAGTGTTAATATTGCTAAGAGTTTTCTGGCAGTCATTAATACCTGCTAAGGATTATACCCTCTGGTCTATTTTATAATATTATTTCCAACGTTTGGTTTAATATATAGTACTAATATGGGTATATTATTATGTTAGCATCAGACTCCAGCTTCCATGGTGTTGAATTACAGGTTGAAGAAGGCAGACTGCAGCCACTTGCAGCAGGAGATTTATCAGACTCTTCATGGAGGGGCCAGACCAGAGCATGTTGCCATCTTTGGTAATGCTGACCCAGCCCAGAAAGGAGGGTGGACGAAGATCCTCAACAGGCACTGCGGCATTTCAGTAAGGAAAGAAATACAGTTTCTGATGAAGACTCATTTTTACCCCTTTGTAAATCATGGATAGTAAGGTTAAAGCCAGTCTTGTTTCCACAGATAATGCGTTTGTCATAGAAGGAAGAGTATAAGAAATCATGCCGGCCGGTTACGTTAGCTCACGCCTGTAATCTCAGCACTTTGGGAGGCCGAGGGGGGTAGATCATGAGGTCAGTAGATCAAGACCATCCTGGCTAACACAGTGAAACACCATCTCTACTAAAAATACAAAAAATTAGCTGGGCATGGTGGTGGGTGCTTGTAATCCCAGCTAATTGGGAGGCTGAGGCAGGAGAATCTCTTGAACACGGGAGGCGGAAGTTGCAGTGAGCCGAGATCATGCCACTGCACTCCAGCCTGGCGACAGAGGGAGACTCTGTCTCAAAAAAACAAAAAGAAAGAAAGAATGCCCACTTGAAGCCTTTTATTTTTTAAAGAGAGGATCTTGCTCTGTTACCTAAGCTGGAGTGCAGTGGCACGATCATGGTTCACTGCAGTCTCAACCTTCTGGGCTCAAGTGATCCTCCCACCTCAGCCCCTCAAGTAACTGGGACCACAGGCACATGCCACCATGCCCAGATAATTTTTTGATTTTTTTGTAGAGACAAGGTCTCACTAAGTTGTCCAGACTGGTCTCAAACTGCTGGGCTCAAGTGATCTTCCTGCCTGTGCCTCCCAAAGTGCTGGGATTATAGGCATCGGCCACCGTGCCCAGCCTAAAGTCATTATTTCAGGTTATGTTTTAAACAACTAACGTATTTTCCTTACTTAGAAAAAAATTTGAAGGCAGATAATCTAGAGATTTCTGTTGTTCAGAAATCTCATCGTATATTTCACATACTCATATATTCTTGAATATTTGGTCAGCATAGACTCATGAGGTTAAAATTGTAATCTTTCTGTTGTTATAAAAATTTTCATTTTTACATTTATTTACATGAAAATGCATTGTCTGGTTAAAAATCAAAACCAAAAAGAATGATATGTCTTTCTGCATCTTGCAATTAATCCTCCTAGAGTACTGCATTAGGTATACTATGTTTCTATTCTAGAAAATTTCAGGTTCTTTGCTGGCTCCCAGACTACTTGGATGTACTTCATAATCTAACCCTTAGGTGTCATCTTCTTTGACTTTTCACTGCTCCTATATTCAGATCCTTTAATCACATGATCTGCTCAAGCCAGTGCCTAATATGCACCTTACACATAGGATATACTCAGCAGTATCTGAGTACTCAGTAGTATCCCCTATGTGTCAGGTGTGTAGTAGGTACTGGCTTGAGTTAAATTAATCAATGAGGCCAGGTGCCGTGGCTAACACCTGTAATCCCAGCACTTTGGAAGGCCCAGGCAAGCAGATCACTTGAGGTCAGGAGTTTGAGACCAGCCTGGCCAACATGGTGAATCCCCATGTCTACTAAAAATAGAAAAATTAGCCAGGCATAGTGGTGGGCATCTGTAATCCCTGTACTGGGGAGGCTGAGGCAGGAGAATCACTTGAATCCAGGAGGCAGAAGTTGCAGTGAGCCAAAATCATACCCCTGCATTCCAGCCTGGACAACAGAGCAAGACTCCATCTCAAAAAAAAAAAAAAAAAAGATCAGGAATGATAATATAGTCTTACTGTGAACTTTTGTGTTCTCCACTGAGCTACATTGCCTTCCTTATTACTGAATAATGCTTAAGAAACAATGGCTTAATGCATGGTGATTGACTATAGGCAACCATCAGGCAATTTAAGCAGATGTGTCTTTACCCTTCTGCAGGCTATGAACTGTACTTCCTGCTGTCTCATACCAGTTTCCCTGGAGATCCAGGTATTATGGGCATATGTAGGCCTCCAGTCCAACCCGCAAGCTCATGTATCAGGAGTTCGATTCGTATACCAATGCCAGTCCATACAGGTAAGTCACGGCTCATAAAGGACTACTAAGTGTCTCAAAGTCTAGATTGTCTTATCAGCCATTTGTTGACCAGATTATTTTTACCTACCAAGAGCCAATTTATGTTAGCAACCAATGTTTGTTTAAAGTGAGCTGGTTATTTACTTCTTAGAGAGGGTCTTATTATGTTACAGCCCAGGCTGGAGTACAGTGGTGCCATCATAGTTGACTGCATTCTGAACTCCTGGGCTCAAGTGATCCTCCTGCCTCAATGTTCGGAAATTGCTAGGACTACAGGCACATGCCACCATGCCCAACTAATTTTTTTATTTTTTGTTGAGATGAAGTCTCACTATGTGGCCGAGGATGGTCTCAAACTCCTGGTCTCAAGTGTTCCTCTCACCTTAGCCTCTCAAAGTTATGGGATTATAGGCATGAGCCACCTTCCCTGAAAAAAAAAAAAAATTAAAAAAAAAACAAAAACAGAATTTCTTTTTTAATAGCTGGTGCTGCTAAAATCTCAGAATTCATTATTAAAGAGCTGATCCATGTAACCAAAAACCATCTGTACCTCAAAAACTATTTCATCCAGCTGGAACAACTGGATGAAACTGGAACTACTGGATAAACATGGGGGAAAAAATGAACCTATGTCTCAGTCTGTACATAGAGTACTTACGTCTGGATCATAGACCAATACAAAAAATCCAGAATTGTAAAGCTTCTAGAAGAAACGTAAGAGACTAACTTTACAAGTTTGAAGAAAGCAAAGATTTCTTAGACAAGAAACAAAAAATAATTGACCATAAACTTTAAAACGTTGATAAATTGGACTTTAGCAAAATTAAAAATCTCTGTTCACCAAAAGATGCCATTGTGAAAATGAAAAGACAGGCTGGTTTAGGAGAAAATGTTTCTCAATAGTTTATCTGACAAAAGACTCCTATCTAAAGTATAAAAAGACAAATAATATAATGGCAAACTAAAAATGGGCAAAAGATTTGAACAGATACTTCAGCTGGGTGCGGTGGATCATGCCTGTAATCCCAGCATGTAAACCCTCTCCCTTCAAGAGGCCCTCATCTCTACTAAAATACAAAAATTTGCTGGGTGTGGTGGTGCATGCTTGTAGTCCCAGCTACTTGGGAGGCTGAAGCATGAGAATCACTTGAACCCTGAAGGTGGAGGTTGCAGTGAGCCGAGATCATGCCATTACACTCCAGCCTGGGCAATAGAGTGAGACTCCATCTCAAAAAAAAGAAAAGAAAAAAATGATTTGAACAGATACTTCACAATTGGAGATAAACAATTGATCAATAAACGTCGAAAGGTATTCAACATCATTAATCATTCAAGATATGCAAATTAAAACCATGCGCTACTACTTAGGCCCACAAGAATGACTAAAACAGAAAAGACTGACAATCATGTTCTGAGAATGTAGAACAACTGGAATTCTCATACATTGCTGTATGAATCTGCAGTTTTTACCCAAGAGACATTAAAACATATGCCCTAAAAAAGGTTGTGCAAAAAAGTTCGTAACAGCCCTATTCGTAATAGCTCAAAACTGGAAACAACCCGAATATCCATCTTGATGAGAATGGGCAAATTATGATGCATTCACACAATGGAATACTACTTGGCAGAAAAACAGAATGAATTACTGATACACAGAACAACATAGATGAATGTCAGAAACATTTGTCTTTAGTGAAAGAAGCCAAACACACACACACACACACACACACACACACACACAGTAAGATTCCATTTACAGAAGTATAAGAACAGGGAAAATCTTTAATGATCAAAGTCAGAAAGTGGCTACTTCTGGGAAAAGTACAGAATAGACTGGAAAGGGACACAAAGGAGCTCTGAAATGATGGACATATTCCAGACCTTGCTTTGGGTATTGGCTATAAAGCATATATAATTGATAAAACTCATTGAACTCAACACGTAAGATGTATATATTTTATTGTTTATAAATTATACCTCAATAAAACTATTAAAACCAAACAAAAAGACATTTAAGAAAAGATGAAAAGGAAAATATTTGTAATATATGTGTGTGACAAAGTTCTTGTATATGTAAAATAAGGAACACTTACAGCTCATTAATGAGTTACACACTTGCACCAAAGATGAATTTGTTCTAGTTCATAGTCTGAATGCAGCTACGAAAACACACCTAAAAGATACTGTCCACAACTTTTAACAGCTTTCATTTGTACTGATTTTACATAGGGCATTAACATACAATGGTTTAAAAATTATGATCATATAGATGTAATATATAGGGTGTACTTCTTATTACCAAAGCCTAACATAACCTAACCCAAGCTCTTCATGTTGTTACAAAGTAAATCTTATTTTGGAACAAAGGATTTTATTGCACTGTAAGTTGAATTGAAGCAAATAACCCCCAAAACTTAACAAAGTGTTAAAACAAAGTTGCTGGTGGTAATTTCTTAAGTAAACATCATGAAATATTATAGCTTAAAGTAGAAATAAATTAAGTCAACCATACATAACAGAGTTGGACCCACAGTGAATGAAATACGCTGACTGGGCTATGTATCTTTTGTCTGTCTTGATACAGGAAATGAGGTGACCAGACTTTGAGGGAGTTATTTTTTCCCCAGTGCCCTTCTTGTTGCACACACTAAATAAACAGTGAATTCTCTAATTTTGCCTATCTATAACTTCTAAAAAACAAATGGAAAAACTTTAGAATTGAGAATCAAAACATAACACTGAATATACTCAAAGAACCTTGTTCTTCATGTGATACTAAAACTCAAATTCCAAAAAGGGGTCTATAGGCTGGGTGCAGTGGCTCACACCTGTAATCTCAGCACTTTGGGAGGCTGAGGTAGGAGGATCGCTTGAGCCTAGGAACTCAACACCAGCCCAGGCAACATTGTGAGACCTCATCTGTACAAAACATCAAAAAATTAGCTGGGCATGGTGGCATGCGCCTGTAGTCCTAGCTATTCAGAAGGCTGAGGTGGGAGGACTGCTTGATTCCAAGAGGTCGAGGGTGCAGTGAGCCATGTTTGTGCTACTGCACTCCAGCTTGGGTGACAGAGTGAGACCCTGTCTCAAAATAAAATAGGCCAGGCGTGATGGCTCATACTTGTAATACCAGCACTTGGGAGGCTGAGGTGGGTGGATTGCCTCAGTCCAGGAATTTGAGACCAGCCTGGGTAACATGGCGAAACCCCATCTCTACTGGGAAAAAAAAAAAAAGAAAGAAGAAAGAAAGAAAGCCGATCATGGTGGCACACATCTGAATCTCAGCTTCTTGGGAGGCTGAGGTGGGAGAATCACCTGAGCCAGGGGAGGTCGAGGCTGCAGTCAGCCAATATTGCACCACTGCCCTCCAGCCTGGGCAATGGGAGTGAGACCTTGTCGAAACAAAGAGAGAAAGAAAGAAAAGAAAGAAAAGAAAGAAAGAAAGAAAGGAAAAGAAAAGAAAAAGAGAGAAAGAGAGAGAGAGAGAGAAAGAAAGAAAGAAAGGTCAATAACATTAGGCATTATCTGGTTACTTGGTAAGTGCAATTTAAGCTCCTTTTAATTGGACTATATACTAGGCTGCATTTAATGCAGCATAAGCATTTCATTTGAAATATTCATTAATAAATACATGGATCAATTAAGCACAACCATTAAGACCCTAATTACAGTGTGGTGGGAAGGAAAAAGGGTCAAATAGATCTGTAATTACTAACTCTTAAGTAGCTGTGACATACTTTCTACCTTGCAATTTATTAATCTCTCTCTTTTTTTTTTTTTTTTTTTTTTTTTTCAGATAGAGTCTTGCTCTGTTGCCTAGGCTGGAGTGCAGTGGCGCCATCTTGGCTCACTGCAACCTCACCTCCGGGTTCAAGCAGTTCTCTGCCTCAGCCTCCCAGGTAGCTGGGATTACAGGCACCCGCCACCATGCTCAGCTAATTTTTTGTATTTTCAGTAGAGATGGGGTTTCACCACGTGGTCAGGCTGGTCTTGAACTCCTAACCTCGGGATCCACCTGCCTTGGCTTCCCAATTTATTAATCTCTTATGTTCCCTACCTCCAAAAAATACCTCTAGTCATTTGTTTAAAAAAAAATCTTTATTGAGTGCTTACTCTGTGCCAAGTACTATGCCTGGAGCTAGGTATAGAGAGGTGAAGCAGATAGACATCATCCCTGGAAGTTGTGAGGCACTACTGAGGTGAAATTAGAACAGTTCTAATCTGTTATAGAAATTCACCAGCAGATACTGATGGCCTGAACTTGAATGGGGGCTTTGAGGACTGTGAGAAGTGACAGAATTCAGAGTTAGAGATGTCACAGGTAAGACTTCACTGTGTAGATGTGGAAGTTGAAGGGGAAGGTGTCAAGGATCCATGTGTCATTTTGAAAAATTCATACAATATGTAATAATCAAATCAGGGTATTTAGAATACGTATCACCTTGAACATTTGTCATTTCTTTGTGGTTGGGAACATTTAAAACCTCCTATCTATTTTGAAATACACAATATATTGTTATTAATATAGTTGCCTTACTATGCTGTTGAACACTTAGTTATCTTTTAACTTGTCTGTTTCAGAGATAATGTATTGACTTCCTATTTTTGTAGGTCAGTTCAAGCTCTGTTATTTTCCTTCTACCCCTCCTGCCACTCTCCCAGTATATTTGCATCAAATTATTAAATCACTATTCATTGTTTTATCATGATGTTTACGTACATATGCATGCTAGGCAAGTATTCAATTTTGTGGAATTTTTAATTTTTTCTGAAATTAATACAGCTAGTGCTCGACTTACGACCATGATTGGTTCCGACAGACCAGTCATAACACAATTTGGTTGTAAGTTGAGTAGGCTATATGCACGCGGAGATGGTAGTGCTGCCGGAAGCTGGTCCGCACTGTCGTACGCCCAGCTGGGCAACGTTTGCGCTGCCAGATGCGGAGCAGTCGTGGCTAGCGATTGTGGTCGTAAATTCGAATGGTTGTAAGTTGCATAGGTCTTAAGTCGATCAATACCTGTAATTACCTATTTCACTCTTATTTTCTTTGAGCTAATAGCTAAGGCTTCTCACACTCTTCAATAGCGCTGTAAAGTTTCTCTCAATGCAGTTTTTCAAGCAGTTGAACTTGCCGTATTATCTATCAGTTTCACATTTTCCTGCATCTTTTCTTCATGGAGACCTCCATAAACTGATGTAGTGTGGACTAGTTGCTGCCCCACAGTTGTCATGGGACTTTCCTGGACTGCCATCTAGGGAATTAATTCTTCTTACTTGCCTTAGATTCACTATTTACTGGATACTACTTCTTCCTTTTTCTTGGTTTATTCTCTTGGAGCTTAAATTCTAATAATTTGGGGGAGAAAGATGCATGTATTTTTTTTCTTTATATTGTCCGAAAATATCTTCAGTCATCATCATCATGCTTAAATGATCATTTGGTTAGATACAACATTCTAGATTGAAAATTATTTTCACTCACAATTTTGAAGGCATTCTTTCATTGTCTCTAGTTTCCAGTATTGCTGTTCAGAAGCCATTTTAAGATCTTTTTATTCCTAATAGTCTGAAGTTGCCACAAATTTATGCCTTGAGTAGATCTTTTCTTCATTTGTTATGCCAAATCCCTGAAATTTCTTCATTATGCCAAATCTCTGAAACTCTGTTCTGAGAATTTTCAATTATTATTACATGATTAATTCCCACTCTTTGATCTCTCTTTTTTTTTTTTTTTTAACTCCTATTAATCTGTTAGGGTGTCATTAGATTGAATCTGTTTCTTTTTCTTTTCTCTCATTTTCTATCTCCTTATCTTTTTGTTCTTCTTAAAAAAGATTCTCAATTTTATCTTTTAACCTTTTTACTGAATTTTTTATTTTGGCCATCAGATTTTTAATACCTAAGCTCTTTCTTCTGTTTCTTTTCATAGTATCTTTTTTCATATATCTCTGAAGATACTAACAACTTTGCATCTTCATCTATCATTGTCTGTGTTTCCTCAGAGTTGTTTATTCTGTTCATTTGGTATAGTTTTTCTCTTTATTGTGAGAAATTTTCTCCATGTTTGTCAATCTTCAGCTCTCTATCCAAAATAAGAGTAAGCTGTTAAGCTGACTGAAAGCTCTGTGATTGTGGGTGATACTGACTGACTTGTGGCCTTCACTGTGGAGCAGTTAGTATCTTTGTGTCTTTGCTGGAACTGTTAATTTTTTTCCAGAGAAAACTCCCTAGTTTCCTGACTGAAGGTATGGGTGTAAAACCATCTGTAAGCATTTTGGAGCTAAATGAGAGAAGGGATAATTCCCCATTTTTAGTTTCATGCCTCACTCTGTCCTTCTCTATGCCCCATGTCCCTGAGTCCAGAATTTCTCTGGCTTAAATTGTTCAGTCTTTCGTTGAGGGGGAGAGGGTATAGTTGCATTGAAGGGATATCATTCAGTAATGATCTTCCATCCATCCTTCATCCCTTCCTCTGTTACCTCCTGTTACTGAGTCTTTAGAGTTCCACAGAGAAAAATCTGCTTGTGTCTAGTCTCTGGAAACTTTCAAGTTTGGACTTCTTTCCCTCTGTTAAGCCTTGCTGCCATCTGCCTCCTGTTTTCACATATAATGTCTCCCCATTCCAGGGAACATGGAGTTTTTGTATCTGTTTCTTGTTGGATTGGAGTGGTTTTAAGATACAAAGGGAGAAGACATGTCTTTATGCTACTGTCTTAAAATCAAATCTAGTAGTAGCTCTTAATGAGCACATATTCTGGGTGACTCTGAAAGAACAACTCTGTTAGAACAATTTTTGTCATATGGGGTTTCTCAGCCACTGAAACACCACTGTAGACTTAACGATATTAATATATACTTGAGTGGACATCAGCCTAAAATTTGCCTTCTTGGGTTTATAGTTATATTAGAGTTAAAATCTGGGTATGGGATGACCTTGAAGCTATAGAAATTCCCTGATTTGGGAGTTTGAGGAGGCTAATGATACTCTTTTTCCCTGCCTAAGTTTGAAACCAATTAAAAGGAGTCAGACAGATAATCAAATATCAGTTTTATTACTAAGTAATGCTAGGTGGATGTGATTTGGGTGTATAGCAGTGAGATTCCTAATTCAATACTATACTCTTCCATCATGAGGCCACTTTCCCAATTCCAACCACAGCTCCTATGGGGATTCTCCTGGGACTGCTAGTGGGCAGTTTCAAATTTGCCCCCCTCCTAAAAGCTCTGAAATAAGTTAGAATAACACATTGATTCAATCAACTTCTAGATGACACTGAACCCATAGCTGAAAAATCATTCCCTATTCTGTTTCCCATCCCAAAGTATTTCTAGCCATTTCAGTCACCAGGCATTCTGCAGTGAGTTTATATAAATAATATTAACATGCTTCAATAATGTCAGCTATAAAGATTTGCTCCAAAATTGAATATATATCCTTTCCCCATTATAAAATTCCTGAAGGAAAACTAAAGTCGTAATAGTAAATCCTTAAGTTTAAGTCAAAAGAAAGTTTATTACTTGTTCATAGGTAATATGTTCCTATCCATTTTCTTTCTCTGATTAGTCTCAGCCAGTCTTCGATGGCTAGCTGGAGTTAGGAATCCCTTGGCAGCTTCAGCCTAGGCTGGCCATCCTTGTAATGTATATGGTTCTTTCAGTGCCTTAGAAGTTATATTAATTCAATGCCAAGTTCCTCATGAGCCTCACTATGTTAAAAACAAAAACAAACAAACAAACAAAAACCTAAAGAATTAATTTGAATGTAAGAATAGCACAGGACTGATTCCATACCCACTTAAAAACAAACAAACTTTGGGAAGCTAAGGAAGAAGGATCACTTGAGGCCAGGAATTCGAGATCAGCCTGGGCAACATAGCAAGATTAGCATGGAAATTCTCCTGGGACTGTAAACAACTATTTTGTTAAACTTGAAGACTTTCTTCATTCTGATGTACATATTGTGCATCAGAGTGCACAGTTTCAAATATGCCATCCTCCTAAAGGCTCTGAAGTGAGTTAGAATAGCACATTGATTAAATCAACTTATAGACAACACTGACAACTACTTCTACAAAAAAAAAAATAGTAATAAAAATTAGTAAGGCCGGGTGCAGTGGCTCACACCTGTAATCCTAGCACTTTGGGAGGCTGAGGCGGGCAGCTGACTTGAGGTCAGGAGTTCAAGAGCAGCCTGGCCAACATGGTGAAACCCCATCTATACTAAAAATGCAAAAAAATTAGCCGGGCATGGTAGTGGGTGCCTGTAATTCCAGCTACTCAAGAGGCTGAGACTAGAATCGCTTGAATCTGGAAGGCAGAGGTTGCAGTTAGCTGAGATTGTGCCACTGTACTTCAGCCTGGGTGACAGGGTGATACTCCATCTCAACAACAACAACAACAACAAATTAGCTCTACCTTTATCTCATATTAGTCCTATGTAGTTCTCTTTCAGTGAGACACAAGAAAATGAATATCTTAGCACAGTCAGATAGCAGAACTATTAACAGTTATACCTACCTAAACACTGACTCTAGCTTGTTGTGGTGCACTCGGATCTATAATCTTACCTACTCAGGAGGCTGAGGCAGGAGGATCACTTGAGTCCAGGAGGTCAAGGCTGTGGTGAGCTATGATTGTACCACTCCACTTCAGCCTGGGTGACAGAGCAAGACCCTGTTTCCAAAAACAAACAAACAAATGACAGTCCCTAGAAGGGTTTTTCTAGGCAAAATTATATTCCCAGAGCTTGATACTTAACTGTTGCTGAAGACCACAGCAAATGCATAATATGTTCATCAGAGTGAAGGAAGGTGAATGAAGATAATCTTCAACTTTAACAAAATATTCTGTCCAAAAATTGTAATCAAAAATTTGTTTGTTGAGCTGAGTCAAAACAAAGGGAATTCATTTTAGATAAACATGATTCCAGACATCATCAGGCTGCAGCCATATCTACCAAAGCTACATCTGTTAGATCAGATACTTGAGTCAGTCTGACAAGATCCCTTCTCCCAGGGACATCTGTTTTATTTGACATGAATTGGTGGGTGGGTGGAAGGATCCTTTCAGCCCTGAGAGTCTGTGTGTGACCTTTCTTTCTGCCATTTAAGAAGGAATAAAATTGCTACTACTACTTCCACTTGTACATAAAGGTATACCTTGCTTAGAACAATTCATTTCTCTCTTCAGGGAAAGTAATAATAACAGCCAAGTTAGAGCGCTATATGAATGAGTACCAAGAGCTGACCTGTCAGTGACTTTCTTCCTGTAGGATTCTCAACAAGTTACAGAAGTATCTTTGACAACTCTTGTGAACTTTGTGGACATTACCCAGAAGCCAGAGCCTCCAAGGAGCCAACCCAAAATGGACTGGAAATTGCCATTCAACTTTTTTCCCTTCAAAGTGACATTCAGCAGAGGAGTATTCTCTCAAAAATGCTCAATCTCTCCCATCCTTATCCTGTGCCTCTTACTACTTGGAGTTCTCAACCTAGAGACTAAGTGAAGGAAAGAAAATAATCAGATTTCAATTTTCCCTATGGGAAACTCTGAGGCAGCCACTTAACTTGGCTAAATAGATCCTCACCTGCTCGTGACAAGAGGAGAGCATTTAGGATAATAGAGGATCTAACTGAAAGAATCCTTGTATATGAAAGGAGTTATTTTAGAAAAGCAATAAAAATATTATCTTCATCATAGCTCTCTGCTTTGGGCTCTGCAGGCCACCAGTTACATATTAGGTCCTCTACTTCTCAAGCTGGGAAGGCCAAGAGCCTTCCTCCAGCCTTTCTGGTTGTGTTATACCTAGCTTAATGTTTACAAGGTCTGGATCCACCTGCCTTCAGGCACAGTTGGGCCCAGCAGAAAGAGAGAAACATTTCTACTGTCACCTTGAACGAACTCAGGAGTAGCTTCTCTCTGGACTTGAGAGGAGCTAACTGTTTGGAGTAGAAAACTGCTGGCTGTTTATTTTGTCTGGTTCCTTTGCCAATGTCTGGGCACACCCTTTGCCCAGACTCAAGTGGGCAAAGCAGTTCTACTCAGTTTCCAAAGTAAATGGGGAAATCCCAGCTTTCTTTTCTACCAGCAAATGACCTACCAATTTCTGCCTTTTTCTTCCATTCATTGTGGTAAAGAAAAATAAAACTGGTTGAAAGCTTTGTTGTACTAATTCTAACAGCATGGTAGAAGGCAGCTGACCTGTGGTCTGCCTCCTGATTATGCTCATGGGTGTGTGACGTTTGAGGGAAAAAAAAAAAAGGCCGGGTAGAGTGCCTCATTCCTGTAATCCCAGCACTTTGGGAGGCTGAGGCAAGAGGATTACTTGACAGGAGTTCAAGACCAGCCTGAGCAACATAGCAAGACCCCCATCTCTGCAAAAAATGAAAGCTTAGCCAGCCATGGTGTCACACACTTGTGGTCCCAGCTACTCAGGAGGCTGAGGTGGGAGGATCACTTGAGCTCAGAGAGTCAAGGCTGCAAGAAGCCATGATCGTGCCACTGTACTCTAGCCTGGGCAACAGAGCAAAACCATCTCAAAAAAAGGTGGGGGAGGTACAGGGAGGGAGAAAACTTTCATAAATGCACAATACCATTTAAGTCAGGGGACTTGGGTTCTTTGCCTTGGAGATATGCTCTGAAGATCCCAGTTTTGTGACACTGACATTAGTGAGTTCAGCATAAAATCTTTTTTTTTTTTTGAGACAGAGTCTCACTCGGTCACCCAGGCTGGAGTGCAGTGGTGTGATCTCGGCTCACTGTAACGTCCACCTCCCGGGTTCACGCGATTCTCCTGCCTCAGCCTCCTGAGTAGCTGAGACTACAGGCATGTACCACCATACCTGGCTAATTTTTTTTATTTTTAGTAGAGACAGGGTTTCACTGTGTTAGCCAGGATGGTCTCGATCTCCTGACCTCGTGATCCACCTGCCTCGGCCTCCCAAAATGCTGGGATTACAGGCATGAGCCACCATGAAAATATATTTTTTAAAAGGTAATCAGTTATTTAATTAGATCCTTAAGACATTTAGAACACCAATTTGTGAGGATAAATTCCACTCCTCAGGGCAAACACAGATTGCAGGTAGCCCTGGAGCTAAGGAGTAGCTTTGATTTTTGGTAAACTTTGTGAGTCCGCAGTTTATCAATTTTCTGCTTTTCTGTAATCTCATAATTTCTTTTCTGTGTCGAAGATCTCACCTTCCTGGTATCTGGGCTTCCCTAGCTGCTGCTTGAAGTAAGCATCAGTAAGATGTTTTGGGATTTTTACACTGCTATCAATTTTGGTTGAGGTGGCAATGACAAATTTCTGGTGCGTCCTTCATAGAGGAACTCAATTGAGGATGAGAAGTCCAGTCGCAAGTAACAAGCCACTACTAGCCAGCTGCTTCAGGAAAACCATCCTCTTGCCCTTGTGGCGTCCAGTGAGGATGATCAGAATGGTCCTGGGAGTAATGCTGGCTCACAATTTTCTCACATGCTGACTGAAGGGTTTTTTGCCATGGCTCAACAGCTTTTGAGGCACATCTTCATTAGGATAACACCTAGGCATTTTGCGAAGTTTAACAACCTGGGTACCACCGTTCTTGTCACCACCAACTGGTTTTGTAACAGTTGCAAGAACCTTTTCTCCTTTTTCTTTTCAACCTTGGATTTAGCGGCTGAGTACTTCCTCTTGTACGTGCCTTTCTGGAATATGTGGCAGATTGGGAATACCTGCCAGTTCCTCTGACAAGGACGGGATTGCGGTTGCAATGGGGCTTCCCCCTCTTGGGGTTTTTAGCCTTGAGGTTACCCTTTTTCACTTTGCCGCCAGCATCAGCCTTCTTGACTTCAGGTTTCTTCTTTTTAGTATCTGGCTTCTCAACTTTTTCACCTGCCATCTTGCAAGATGGGAAAGAGCCAAAAATCTGGGTTTTTTTTAGCACAAGGCAGTGGCAGCTTACAAAGGGCTCTGCCTGCCCTGCCAATTCAGAGATTCTGGCTTGCAGAGAAAACAAAGTAATTTCCTGTTATCATTCTTGGGTGGATAGGAATTGGTTGGGAACTATGATAGAAAACATTAAAAAGTTTAGGCCTAGAGCAGAATTATGCTAGCCTTGTAATTAAGGCAAATTTTTGGTGGAAGATATCAAATCTACTTGTTTTAAACTTTAAATCCATTTTACAAAGAATTGAATCTAAAGAACAGAATGTACTGGAACAACTTTAGTGAAACTCTGAAATGTGGAATTGTAAGGTGCACCTCCTCAGTGTCCTAACAATTTAGTGGGGGAAGATCGACATGGGACACAGACTACATTTGTTCAGAAAAGCAAACATCAATGTGGCCTAGACTAGTGAGGGGCAAGTTTCCAGGAGGTGGTGAGTTTGGAACTAACGTGGCAGGATGCAGGGGACTAGGAGAGCGGGTGAGGGAAGGTGATCGCAGGAGCCTAGAACACCTCTGCATATTTCATTCCCTTATTTTCTCTTCCTCATGAAGGCCCAGGGTTTTTCATGGACAGGAAGGTTTGGGGGCTGAAGTGACTAGTAGAATTGAATGTGCCAAACAGCCAAGATAAGCAGGATGGCAGCTCCTTTTATGGGAACTTGAAAGCCAGACAGAATTCAGAGATAGTTTGGTTTCCTTCACAGCATATTAATGCTCTGAAATTAAAACTGCCTTTTAATAAATCATATGCTTAGTTATAATCCTTCATGAGAAGAAAATGCTCATTTGTAAATACCATCTCTGGTTTGATAATTTTGCCCTTTTCCAAAGCACTTGGAAAGTAGCCAGCTTCCCTGAAAGAAAATGGCAAAGTTTTGTAGCAGTTGTTATTAAACTAGAGGAAGTGCTTCTGTACAAGGGAGATTCTGCACAAGGGGAGGCTGGTAGCTGGGAACCTGATAGCACAGATTCCCACCAAAGTCCATTTCCTAGACATTTAATTCAGTGATTCTGCCTCCGAGGAGACCTGCAGTAAAACTGACCACAAAGCTAACAGATTATTTAAGTTCTCCAGGTTTGGGCTTCTTAAAGGGATATAGTCTTATGTGACAATTTATTCTTATCTATGGAGTAACAGACATCCAATCCACTGGTGACAGGCAACCTGCCCCTTTCAGAATCTGGTCCCTCTTACTCCCTGATTCAGATCTTTAGCCCCATGCCCAAGTGCTATGAAACCATTCTGTGCCTTTAAGGAAATTAAATGTCTAATATAATTCACATACCATAGAATTCATCCTCTTAAAATGTACAATTCAGTGGTTTTAAATATATTCACAGAGTAGCACAACCATCACCAGAACATTTGTAGTCCCAGCTATTTGTGAGGCAGAAGCAGGAGGATCACTTGAGCCCAGGAGGTTTAGGCTGCAGTGAGCCATGATCATGCCACTGCACTCCAGCCTGGGATTTTAAAGTAGTGGTTCCCAAAGGTTAGTCGCAAAGTATTCTTCTAGGGTGCTTTATAAAACTACTGATTCCTGGGCCTTACCCCTAGAGATTCTGAATCACTGGTGGAAGAGGCAGGTCTGGGAAGTGGGGACTCCAAGATCTATATTTTGCAAAGTTTTCCAGATGCTTCTGATGTACAGCTTGGTTTGTGAAACTATGTGATGCTGTATAGTGTGGCTGAAACTGGTTTCATTTAAGTGTCCCATCATTGCCAACTCCTGAATATGTCTACCATTTCTCTGAGAATTCCAACTGCTCAGAGCTTTGCTTAGGAAGGGGAGGGGACAGCCTCCACGTTTCCATGACATGTGTGACTGGACCAAGAATGGAGTCCTGAACCAGTCTAGGCCAGCACAATTTTCTCTCCCAGGAACTTGGACTTTAGATCAAGACTTGAAATCAGTCACAAGTTGGTTGTGACTAACTGGAAAGATTTTTTAGAGCTGGTGAAGCCATTTTCCACCAAATGTCCATTAATGGAGACTGTATCTTAAAAGAAAAGTAGAGAAAAGGAAACAGATGGGCAAAGAAAAGTTTGTTTTTTCTACCCTACTGCAAATACAAAATACTCTAAATTTAACACATTCCATATTCTCATTCCTCACCCAAAAGAACTGTTCCCTCATCGATTTCTTGATTCCTGGTATTGCAGCACCATCAGATTCCCAAGCACTGCCCTTCTCTCACCCTCCTACTTTGAATAAGTGCTGTTCTCTCTCCTTTTCGTTCCTCATTCCTCTGCTGGAGCCTTTTTTTGGGCCACCATTTCTTACTTGGTCTAACCAACATTCCAGCTCTAGGCCTCTTTACTGACTTCTGGCACAAAATTTGATCAGACCATTCCAGCACTTAAAAAGTCATGGCTCTCTGTTTTTGAGGATTATGAAATTCAAAATCTTTAGCATAGCACAACAAACCCTTTGTAAGATAGGATCCCAGCCAGACCCCTCTCCTGTCATGCAAGTAGCCTCTTTTCACAGGGTGCCTCACACCTCTGCATATTTCCTCTTCCTCATATCCTGTACTCCTCTTTTAGGTACACCCCTTACTTCTAGTGCTTAAATGCACAATTTGAATATCAACTCTTTTTAAAGTCATTGTATTAGTCCTTTCCACACTGTTATAAAGACATGCCCAAGACTGGGTAATTCATACAGAAAAGAGATTTAATTGACTCACAGTTCCACATGGCTGGGGAGGTCTCAGGAAACTTACAGCGGAAGGGGAAGAGGCATGTCTTACATGGTGGCAGGCACAAGAGAGCAAACCAGTGAAGGGGGAAGAATCCATTATAAAACCATCAGATCTCATGAGAACTCATATCATGAGAACAGCATAGGGGAAACCACCCCCATGATCCAGTCATCTCCCACCAGGTCCCACCCTCCACAGGTGGGGATAATGGGGATTACAATTCAAGGTAAGATTTGGGTGGGGACACAAAGCCAAACCATATCTGCCATCTCTGAATGTCTGGGCATCCCATTCTCTAGTATTTATCACATGGTATTTTTTTCTTTCTTTTTTTTAAAATTTATTTATTTTACTTGAGGTGCATACTATATCTGGCATCTCTCCCCATGTTATCCCTCCCCACGCTCTCCTCCCTCCCCACCCCCCACTGTCTCTCCCCTACTCCCCCAATGCCCCAGTGTGTGATGTTCCTCTCCCTGAGTCCATGTGTTCTTGTTCAACACCCACCTATGAGTGAGAACATACGGTGTTTGGCGTTCTGTTCTTGTGTCAGTTTGCTGAGAATGATGGTTTCCAGGTTCATCCAAGTCCCTACAAAGGACACAAACTCATTGTTTTTTATGGCTGTATAGTATTCCACGGTGTATATGCACCACATTTTCTTTGTCCAGTCTATCATTGATGGGCATTTGGGTTGGTTCCAGGTCTTTGCTATTGTACACAAGGCTGCAATGAACATGCGTATGCATGTGTCTTTGTAGTAGAATGATTTATAGTTCTTTGGGTATATACCCAGTAATGAGATTGCTGGGCCAAATGGAATTTCTATTTCTAGATCCTTGAGAAATCGCCACACTGTCTTCCACAATGGTTGAACTAATTTACATTCCTACCAACTGTGTAAGAGTGTTCCTGTTTCTCCACATCCTCTCCAGAATCTGTTGTCTCCAGATTATTTTTTTCTTTTCTTGAGATGGAATTTCGCTCTTGTTACCCAGGCTGGAGTGCAATGGCGCGATCTTGGCTCACCACAACCTCCGCTTCCTGGGTTTAAGCAATTCTCCTGCTTCAGACTCCCGAGTAGCTGGGACTACAGGTGTACGTTACCATGCCCAGCTAATTTTTGTGTGTTTAGTAGAGACGGGGTTTCACCATGTTGACCAGGATGGTCTCAATCTCTTGACCTCGTGATCCACCCACCTCGGCCTCCCAAAGTGCTGGGATTATAGGTGTGAACCACCGTGCCTGGCCTCCAGATTTTTTAATGATTGCCATTCTAACTGGTGTGAGGTGCTATCCCAAAAAAATATGGAACGCTTCACGAATTTGCATGTCATCCTTGTGCAGGGGCCATGCTAGTCTCTGTATTGTTCCAATTTTAGTATATGCGCTGCCAAAGCAAGCGTGGTATTTTTTTTTTTCCTTTTCTTTACTGAGAGACTGAGGTCTCCATTATCCATGGTATTGTAATTATTTGCTCATGTATCTCTTCCATAAGACTGTGAATTCAACTATGTCTTCTTCCACACCCAGGGAATGCTTGGCACATTAACTAGGTGTCTCAGTCTATTTTGTGCTGCTAAAACACAATAACAGACTAGATAATTTTTAAATGATAGAAATTTATCTATCACAGTTCTAGGATACAAGATCAAGGTGCCAGCATCTTGTGAGGGCCTTCTTGCTGTATTCTCACATGGTAGAAGGGCAGAAGAGCAGAAGAGGGCACCCACCCCACAAACCTTTTGATAGCAGCATTAATCTATTCATGAGGGTCACTCTATTCATGAAGGTGGAGCACTCTTGACCCAAATGCCTCCCATTAGGCCCCACCTCCCAATATTCTTGCATTAGAAATATAAGTTTCTGACATATGAATTTTGGGGGACATATTCAGACTATAGCAGTAGTCAGTGTTTAATGTACAAGAAGATGAATAAACAGGCTTAGCAATGTTATCAGGGACAATAGATGGGCAAGATGCCATTCTGTGCCCAATCTCCTATCAAATTCTGCCCTCCCACCACCCAGCACTATGTGCCTATGCAGGTATGTGTCCTTTGAGCAAAACACAGCAAGGAAAGAGGGAGAAAAATCTGTGTTTTCACCTTTTTTCTTTTTAAGAGATGGAGTCTTGCTGTGTTGTCCAGGCTGGATTTGAACTCCTGGGCTCAGGTGTTTTCCTGCCTCTACCTGCAAGAAGCTGGGACTAAAGGTGCACACCACTGTGCCAGGTGTTTGTGGTCTCTCTTTAAAGGTGAGTCTGCATTCACCTTTGGAATAGTTCTAGTTGTCAGAGATTGAATATCCTATTTCAAAAAGCAATATCCTTACAACTGCCTTTGATGATTTGAGATGGGACCACTGGGGAAAACTCCAGATGACTAGGGGACAAGTAATTTGATTACAGTGCCAAAATGCTTCCATTTAAGGAGCCAAAGTGTGCAAATGTGTGTAAATGGATCCAATCTATTTCCAGGATGTGCCTGGAGTAACTGTAATGTATGTAAGTTGATCCAACCTATTTCTGAGGTGTGCCCGGACATAAATGGTTAACACTGACAAACACATCTTATGAAATCTACCAACAACTGAGGGTGCCTTCTACCTCCCTGGAAGGCCAGCTGGGGCGGCGTTTGGAAGTTGTCTTCGGCCCCGTCCCCTCCCGGGACGTGGACGTTCGCCTTGAACTTGAGCCACGCCTGCCGAGGCCTGGTGGGCGGGCCCGACACGTGGAGCGCGGGTCTGATTCTCGGATGGGGCCTACGCCATTGCCGCGCGGCAGCTCCGGGCCAGGCCCTCGCCCTACGTCAACAGCGTAGGCCTAGCTGTTCAGGTTTACTCTTACGCCACTGACGTAACGTCATCGTGCTGGACGTGTACGGAAGGAAAAAGAGAGTGAGCTGGCGCCGGAATCGGCCCGGCGTGGAGTGCGGACCCGCGGCTGGCCCGGGCGGCGGTGAGGCAGGTAGGCGGCGAGCGGCGGGCATGGCTAGGCGCCCGCGTTTCTGCGAAGGCTGATGCGCGCCCAGGTTCAAGCGCGAGGGGCATGAGCGCCGGGTCGCGGGTCACCGAGGAGGCTGGGGGGGCGCGGCCGGAGCAGCTGCTAGAGCCGGCGCCAGAGCCTGGGGATCTGGCCGGCGGGAGGATGTGGGTCTCGGCGGAGGGATGGCGGCTGCACAGGGCCGCCCAGGGCGCGCTCCCATATGCCGGTGCGCGGCGGCCCCGGGATCTACGGATGGCTACGGGCCTCCGGCTTCCCTTGCCGCCCCTGGCTACACCAGGTGAGGAACTGGGCCAAGTGGAGAATTCAGGCCCCTTCTTGGTCCAAGAGTCCGGAGCCTGCACTGGTGCTGGCGGTGGTGACTGCGCCGGGATGCCGCCGGTTGTAGCTGGCCACACGCCGACGGGGGTCTGGGTCTCTAGTTCCCCGCGGCCCTCCGGGTGTTCGTGATCCCATCCTCAAAGCCGGAGTCCCTTTGCAGTATGGCATACTGTGTACGCTGGGGCCTTTCTGTTACAGCAGGGCGCACCCAGATCCCTTCCCCCATTATTGTCCCCTGCCCTCTAACGTGGTGAGGCCCATCGGGTCTTTGTGTTTGAGTAGTGAGCCATATACCGAGCATGTGTTTGTGGGTGAACTGTGTTGGGACTGAAGTTCAGTTCTCTGTTCAAATTGGTTAGATAAGGGCTTTCTGTTTACAGTCTGTAAAGAGATACTTGAGAAATGTTTTGAGTCAAAGCATGACAACTTTTATCAACTGATGATATGGAGTCTAAACACACACAGAGTCTAGATACAGTCACACGAATCTAGACACATGAGTCCACACACACACACACACACACACCCCATTTACTCCTTGAGATCAACTATGTGCTTCTCCAGGGCGTAATACACTCTGGCAAGGTGAGCTATCCATTGCAGCGAGAGAGCAGATGTAACCTCCGAGGTCAGTCAGAGATGGTGGCACAGGGCAGAGGCCAGGAGGCTTGGTTTCTACATCAGTCTTCAACTTCTAACTCAGTGACGGTAAATGTTCAAAGCTTTCAATCACTCTTGGGTAATAGGTAAACAGTCAATCAATATATGTGTGATTATATCTAACAGGAATATTCATTGAATTCTTTGTTCCCTGATGGGTCTTCAAGGAAATTAAGGAAAAAATAAATGTAAGGCATCATTAGTGGCTAAAAGACAAAAGGAGGAAAACTGACATTAACTGACCATCTGTTGTACCCATGCATTATCTCATTTAATTCTCACTGTAATTTCATGACATCCTTAGTGTTAGTATCCCTGATTTATAAGTGCGGAAACAGAGGCTTAGAAAAATTAAGTAACTCTCCACAAGACACAGATAGCAAGTGCAGAGATCGAACCCAAATCTGACCAACTCCACAGGCCTTGTTGTTTTTGCCATATTGTCAATGGGACGTTTGTAATCCAGATGGGAAACGCAGTAGTCATGAACTACTTAAAAGCTAACCCATAAAATTATATCCAGCCATGAAGACCTATAGAGTTGCTGGGGAAGGTTTCTTAGGGAGGTGGAACTAGAATTTGATTGTTTTACCCTTTGGCTGTTCTACAAGTATTTTGGAGAATTCCCATGTAAATAATTGTTTAGCAGCCATTATTGAAGGAATTTACATAAGCAGCAAACATGGATCATGGGCTAAAACCATACTTCAGTGTTATGAAAAAACTGAAATCAACAATTAATACTTTCTGTTGCCTGCTAGATGCCATATGTTTTAGAATAGCTGTATCCTGCCAGTCTCTGTCCCATTTTGGTGCCGTCGTGCTGTATAAGTTGTAAAGCAATACACACATCCCTGATTTTTCTTCACCATAGGGCTAAATGCTGGTCTTCTGAGGCACATTTAGGAGGGTTGGGATATATCCACCAATCCATAGAGCAAAAGTTAAAAGGAGGCCCACAAACAAAGTGAAATATTTTTCTTACCTTGTGAAAACAGCAGTGTCTCTATAGCATAATAAGAGCTACAATAATGAATGGCTTGTTCTCTGTGTACATATGGGAAGGAGTCCCTGCTTTTTTGTGAAATAAACTATTTGTTGCTGCATTAAAAAACAAAAAAACGATTTGTCTAAAGTCTCAAATTTTGACCCAAGGTGGGGAAATGCCCATAGCCGCCTCATGTTGTCAGCTGAGATTTGTAGCCATGTTCTTATCCTCCACAGGATTAAGATGTTAACGCCAGTTGCGGGCATTGCTGCTGCCTTCCATGGGTGCAAGAGTTACTTTATAATCCTGTGGGCAACAAAGACATGGCAGCAGCCTTTGGCCTTTCCTCTTGCTTCTCATGGCTGTCTGGCAGGGATCAAGCTGACATTTCAAATATGTGTATTTCCCGGTTCTGTTGGGAGGTGTTAGTAGAAAGGCGGACATGGTTGCTTTAGGATGTTGGATCTGTTGTAGGAATTATATAAAGATTTAGTATTAATACATAAGCATTGCACCTGAAAGATTTTTTTTTATTTAATTAGGAAGATGCCAAAAAGAGCAGATGTTTTTTGTCTATCAAAATGTTCATAGCCCTGCATTGTTATTTGCTTACATAAACACTAAGATGGTCCTAGAAAAGGAAGGGCTAGGGTTGAGGCCTAGAGAGAGGCACTTATTCTTTCTCTCTTTTCTATAATATAGAGGAGGTTGAAGTTTCTCTAATACAGAGGAGTTTGGAGCAGGAGAGTCAGATTTTTACTCCAACAGTAAGGGGAGGTAGAGGGAAATAAAATGAATTGTCCAGTATTTTTCATTATTCGCTTTTTAAAAACTGTATTCTGCAGATACTTTGGACAGTGACCACATCGCAGCATGCTGAGTCAAGTTTACCGCTGTGGGTTCCAGCCCTTCAACCAACATCTCCTGCCCTGGGTCCAGTGCACAGCCGTCTCCAGATCTCGTATGTACCATAGGAAACTTATGAGTATCTGGGAAGTTTGGTTGTCAAAGTATGTTTCAGATGAGGTTTTAAAAGAGAAAAAGGTGTTTGCTTGGAGACAGGGTCTCATTTTGTCACCGAGGCTGGAGTGCAGTGGCACAAACATGGCTGAGTGCAGCCCAGACCTCCTGGAATCAAGCAATCCTCCTGCCTCAGCCCACCAAGTACTTGGGACTACAGGCACACACCACCATGCTGACTTTTTTTTATTTTTTGTAGAGACAGGATTTTGCCATGTTGCCCAGGCTGGTCTTGAACTACTGAGATCAAACAATCTGCTCACCTTGGCTTCTCAAAGTGCTGGGATTACAGGCATGAGCCATCATGCGCAACCAAGAAAAAGGGTTTAAAAGAGAGAAAGAGAAGATGTAATTTGGCAGAATTAGACAAAATTCTGCCAAATACCAAGGAGGCAAGAGTCAGCCTCCTAGTGAAATGTTCTAAGTGTTTGTGTCAATAAAGTGTTCCCTGTATTTATTGCCCCCAAATTTTTACATGCTACCTTTTTTTTTTTTTTTTTTTTTTTTTTGAGGAGTTTCACTCTGTTGCCCAGGCTGGAGTACAGTGGCCCAATCTCAGCTCACTGCAGCCTCCACCTCCCAGGTTCAAGTGATTCTCCTGCCTCAGCCTCTCTAGCAGCTCTGAGATTACAGGTGTGCACCACCACACCCAGCTAATTTTTGTATTTTTAGTAGAGACAGGGTTTCACCATGTTGGCCAGACTAGTCTCGAACTCCTGACCTCAGGTGATCTGCCCACCTTGGCCTCCCAAAGTACTGGGATTACAGGTAAGCCACTGCACCTGGCCCTGTGCTTTTTTTTCATTACTTTTTTTTTGTAATTAAGTTTTACATGTTGAGCTAATTATAAATTATTTGTAGTTTTAAGAAATGGTACAAAGAGGTCCCTTATGCCCTTTTCCCAATTTCACCCAGTATCTCAACCACACTTCGAGGTCACGATAGGGCCTCCAGCAGAGGGAAGAAAGCCAGAAAGCCTAGACCTGACAGTTGCCCAAAGGGTAATGCACAATACTTGACATAGCTCTGAGCTCTGCAAACAACCACTGATGATTCCTGGTTGAAACCCTAGGGGAGTAAGCCTATCTCTCCACCACCCTTCTCTCTATCAGATCAGTGAGACCAAACCATTATGTGTACAACTTTTAATCTTAAGACTTAGGTATACGTATTGCTTAGGATAATATTCCTGGAAACAGATTAGTGTACCTATATTATTAATAATTAGCCTAATGAAGGAAAGTAGCACTTCACAAAACTTAGCCTCAACAACAAACCAGTCCTTTAGCCCCAGGGACTCCCGCAGCAGGAAGAGACCATGCACCTGTGGATCCAGCAATACTGCCAGAACCCCAGTTCCATCCCAGATGATGGCTTACATCTGTGCCAGGATCTAGATGGCAAGCCTATTGTGAAAAAAGATCATATTAACTTTGTTATATCTCCACAAACCTGAAACATAGTCACTTGAGAAATGGTTATTTAAGGGAAGGAAGAAATGACTCCTTACTACTTCGTTAGAAATGTTCTTTCTTGCAGCACTGTTTACAATAGCAAAGACCTGGAACCAACCCAAATGCCCATCGATGATAGACTGGACAGGGAAAATGTGGCACATATACACCATGGAATATTATGCAACCATCAAAAACGATGAGTTTGTGTCCTTTGTAGGGACATGGATGAACCTGGAAAGCATCATTCTCAGCAAACTGACATAAGAGCAGAAGATCAAACACCGCATGTTCTCACTCATAGGCGGGTGTTGAACAATGAGAACACATGGACACAGGGAGGGGAGCACTACACACTTGGGACTGTTGGGGGGAAATAGGGGAGGGACAGTGAGGGGTGGGGAATTGGGGACAGATAGCATGGGGAGAAATGCCAGATATAGGTGATGGGGTGGAAGGCAGCAAATCACACTGCCACATGTGTACCTATGCAACAATCTTGCATGTTCTTCACATGTACCTCCAAACCTAAAATGCAATAAAATAAATTAAAAAAAAAAAAAAGAAATGTTCTTTCTAAGATTTGTGTGTGAAGGAGGCAGGAAGGCAGGAGAACCCACAGGTACCTTCCCATTTATGAGAATAAGCTCCTGCCTGCTTTACCCATCATAGATTGTGGTTAGGGAGTGAGTTAGTGGCCAGGAGATAGAAGCAGAAGGTCAAAAGAAATTTTGAAAAAATTGTAATTTATAGACAGACACTATAAAGGGAAGTGATAATGGTTGGTTCAAGTGAAGGTAGTTAACTCTCTAATAAAGTTATAGAACAGTGGTTCAAAGGGTGGCTTGGAATAATTATTTTAGTAATTCATTTAAATATTTGTGAGTTGTTTATAATGAGATATAGAAGAGTCTTTGCAGGGAATTGCTTAGAGTTTAGTCCTGCTGAGAACCAGTGTTACCCACCTTGTCTTGCTTCTTGCTGTCAAGGAGGAAGGTCTGTTTGCTGTAAGCACCCCTCCCACCCTTCTCCACTCCCACTGATTTGACAGCATCTTCTCTCCCACATAGCCCTCACCCAGCCACTCTGCCTGTGCACTCATTCTCCTGTGTGAGTTACAATTATGTGCATGTAGCAGGAAACCCAAAATACTAATGGCTCAAACAGAATAGAAATGTATTTGTCTTTTCTCCTGAAGGAAGCCTAGCAGTCCTGCAAGAAGGTAGGCAGTCCAGGGCTGCTAGAATAGCACTGTGAAATCATCAGGGATCCCTGCTCGTTCGTTCCTGTTTCTTCACAGTTCCTTGTAGCTCACAATGAATGATTGAGCTCCAGCCTTCATACCCATATTCCAAGCAGCAGTGGGGATGAAGGGAAGAAAGCACATCTCTTTTAAGTTACTAGAAACCCCACATAACATTTTTACATGTCTCATTAGCCAGACTTGGTCACATGGTCCTATATATCTGAGCAAGAAAGGCTGGGAAATGTAGTCTTTCGACTGGTGGCAGTATGCCTGGCTAATACTTGGGTATCTGATAATTGCATGAGGAAGGGCAAATGGGTAATTAGTAAGTAGCTAAGCAGGAGGTGTTGGGCCCATGAGAAGTATTGAAGGGGTTCTGTGCCTGACATTCAGCTTTTACTTTTTTACTTTTGGCTTTATGCAGTTATCTATTCAGCTTTTTAATCAAGATTTTTTTTGCTCCTTAGAAATCTTGTACCTTTTTTTGTTTGTTTGTTCATCTATACAAATTATCTGTAATCTTGTACAATGTTACAAGAAAAAAAATCAGGAAAGAATTGGTTAGAGGCAGATGTCTAATGGGGTGAAAAGGATCTGACTCTAACATTGCTTTTCCTTCAGAAAGCTCTACAGTTTCTTTTATCATTGTTTACAGGCTTCTGGATTCATACTGCCATGTCAGAAAGAGAAACTGTAGATAGACTAGTTAAGATTTTTTATTATTCATACCACTTTGTGTGTGTGTGTGTGTGTGTGTGTCTCGGAGTCTTGCTCTGTTGCCCAGGCTGGAGTGCAATGGTGCTATCTCAGCTCACTGCATCCTCTGCCTCCTGGGTTCAAGCGATTCTCCTGCCTCAGCCTCCTGAGTAGCTGGGACTACAGGTGCCCACCACCACACCCGGCCAATTTTTGTATTTTTAATAGAGACGGGGTTTCACTGTATTGGCTGGGCTAATCTCAAACTCCTGACCTCATGATCCACCTGCCTCAGCCTCCCAAAGTGCTGGGATACTTTGTTCTTTAATGTCTTTGCCAATCAGCCTCTTCCCTCTTTTTTTTTTTTGAGATGGAGTCTCACTGTCACCCAGGCTGGAGTGCAATGGCACAATCTTGGCTCACTGCAACTTCCATCTCCTGGGTTCAAGTGATTCTCCTGCCTCAGCCACCTGAGTAGCTAGGATTACAGGTACCTGCCACCACACTCATCTAAGCTTTGTATTTTAGTAGAGATGAGATTTCACCATGTTGGCCAGGCTGGTCTCGAACTCCTGACCTCAGGTGATCCTCCTCCCTCGGCCTCCCAAAGTGCTGGGATTATAGGTGTGAACCTCCAAGCCTGGCCAGCTCTTTCCTCTTTTTATAATAATATGGTTTCTTTAGAAATACCTATATTTTTGTGATTATAAAAGCAGTGCATCTTAACTGCATAAACTTGGAAAATATAAGAAAGAACAAAGAAGAAAATTTAAAGTTGCTTATAATCCTATCAAGATAAAATGTTTTTCATTAATTTTATCCATCTGTGTGTTTATACATGTATATGAAATTAACATAAGCATTTTTCTGCATTATTAAAAATCCTAAAAATGTTAATCTCCTTGTATTCAACATTTACTCTGCTTCTGATTTTTCTGATAATGAGACAGTGATGAACAGCTTTCTGATAAATATCTTTTTTAGAGAACATTTTTTAAGGCTTTTTATAAATTTGCAAACCTAAATTCAGGAAAGATTAATTTGTACTCTTCACCAATGGCATTTGAGTGTGCCTATGACCTGCATACTGGGTGTAAACTCCATACAATACATAAAATCAGAATATGCTAGATAGAATACATAAAATAAGAATATGCTAGCGTAAAATAAGAATATGCTAGATGGAGCTTTTGATATACTGTGCTAGTTTTACACAGTTAATGATAATGCTATTTTTTTGGTATCTAAACTGGTTAATACTGGGCATGGATATTTTTATTGAAAAACCAAATTGAGTATTTCTTTTTTTCTTGCATTTGACCTTGGTGGCTACAGATCGTATCCAGCCTTCAGTCATCAGACATGTTCGTTCTTGGAGCAACATCCCCTTTATCACCGTACCCCTCAGTCGTGCACATGGCAAGTCCTTTGCCCACCGCAGTGAGCTGAAGCATGCCAAGAGAATCGTTGTGAAGCTCGGCAGTGCTGTGGTGACCCGAGGGGATGAATGTGGCTTGGCCCTGGGGCGCTTGGCATCTATCGTTGAGCAGGTGATTGCCAAGATAGAAATGCTGTACTAAATTGGGGTTTTAAGTTGCTAGTTCAAATTGGGTTTAAGTTGCTCATCAACTTATAAAAATAATTGTGATTTCAGTGCAATAGATTTAACCCAGTGTGAAGATTATTTCCCAATGTAGATGTCAGTAAGAGATAGCATCTTAGGGCAAGAAAAGGGAATATTAAGGAGTAGGGGAGATTTCTTGCAGTTCATGCCTCAGACTTCTTAGTGATTAAGAGCTGTTTCTGTCAGAGATTCTTAGTTCTGGTTATGCAGTAGAATCATCTCAGGCCTGGAGATGCCTAGGCTTCACACCTATCCATTTAATAAGTATCTCTGGGATGAGGCAGCTGTGTTTGTTTGTTTGTTTTGAGAGGATCTCACACTGTCACCCCAGCTGGACTGTTATGGCATGATCACAGCTCACTGCAACCTCAACCTACCGAGCTCAAGTGATACTCCCACCTCAGCCTCCCGAGTAGCTGCAGCTATAGGCACAAACCATCATGCCCAGCTAATTTTTGTAATTTTTGTAGAGACAGGGTCTCACTTTGTTGCTCACCCTTGATAATTGTTTAGAATAGAAAATGTAAGAAAAAAATTCTATCAGGTTTCAGATTAGCAGTTTCCCAATATTAACTCCGCAGGAAAGTTGTTTTTTAAAAACTGAAAATTTAATTATGGAGGGTAGTGTAAAATTTCAGCTGCCGTGGAAGAGCTCTTGCTTTATCTGTGGAATGCCCGGATGTCTGCTTTTGACTTTTGGCCAAATCTGGCATGCTGCCTGTTTTTGTAAATGAAGTTTTATTAGCCCTCTGCCATGCTCATTCCTGTAATCCAGTACTTTGGAAGGCTGAGGCGGGAGGGTTGCTCGAACCCAGGAGTTTGAGACTAGCCTAAGCCATATAGTGAAACGCTGACTCTACAAAAATTTTTTTTAAAAATTAGCCAGGCATGGTGGCACGTTCCTGTGGCCCTAGCTACTCAGGAGGCTGAGATAGGAGGATTGCTTGAGCCTGGGAGGTTGAGGCTCCAATGAGCTATGATCATGCCATTGCCCTCCAGCCTTGGTGACAGAGCAAGACCCTGTCTCAAAAAGTTCTAACTTCTTGGGAGGCTGAGGCAGGAGCATTGCTTGAGCCCAGGAGCCCAAGGTTGCAGTGAACTATGATAAAGTGTTGGGGTTAACCAGCCCAGGTCAGAAATGGAGCAGGTCAAAACTCCCATGCTGATCAGTAGTGGGAATCAGTGCCTGTGAATAGCCACTGCATTCCAGCCTGGCCAACATAGAGAGAGAGGAAAAAAAAAAAAAGAACTATGATAAAGTCATTACACTCCAGCCTGTGCAACAGAGTGAAACCCTGACAAACAAAAACAAACAAACAGAAAACCCAAAACAACAATTATCAAATGCACCTCCTAGACTGAGTTCATCAGATAAACTTTAAAAATATTTATCAAGAGACTACACTGTGAGGGGCATAACAGAGCCTCTCTACCTTAAAGACTTAACAGAGTCTCTACCCTTTGGGAGCCAGAACTGGGACTTCCCAAACATATAGGTGACTGTTCAGGGCAGTAAATATCCAAATGAGTGGGCCCAAATGACAGTGACTGATGGGTCCAGAGATGGGAAACTCAGATGAGAGTATGGTTGTTCTTGGGGCTTCCCAGGAGAGCTGGAACTCGGCCTGGGCCTTGATAGCTGATGGGATTTGCATAAATGGGGAAAGTTCCATGCTGCTAAGTATACAGTGTGACTGGTGACCCTGCAGTTGTGCCGTCCAGTGGTTCTGGGGAAGGGACTGGCTCTAGGAGTGGATTCCAGATGGAGGACAGACAGGAATGAGTATGGCATGCTGTGGACCAGGGAGGAAACAAGCTGGAAAGCAGAGATGGTGGTCGTATCAGGAAGAATGAAAGATAAAGATAAAGATAATGGATCATTCCATTAGGCAGGGATCTGAAGCCAACTAGGTGAGTTGGGGTTCAGTTTCAAAAGCAGACTGAAGATTTGGAACGAAGGAGAAGCTTGATGAAAACAATAGGAAAAACCTGGTAAAGGTTCGCATAGGTTACCAGCTTTCTTTCTAGGGCTGTGTGTGGACCTAATGGAAGATCTGTCTCCATCAGGGCCTGCCTAATATCATGTCAGATGGACTCAGGAGCCAACTTACTGAGTCTTCTTACAGGCTTCCACTGGCCATAGATGGAATGATATGGACATCAAGAAAGGGAATCACAGCTGGGCGCAGTGGCTCATACCTGTAATCCCAACACTTTGGGAGGCCAAGGTGGGCGGACTGCCTGAGGTCAGGAGTTCGAGACTAGCCCGACCAACATAGTGAAACCCCATCTCAACTAAAAGTACAAAAATTAGTCAGGCATGGTGGCATCTGCCTGTAATCCCAGCTTCCCAGGAGGCTGAGGCAGGAGAATCGCATGAACGTAGGAGGTAGAGGTTGCAGTGAGATGAGATTACACCACTGCACTCCAGCCTGGGTGAGAGTGAGTTTCAGTCTCAAAAGAAAAAAAAAAGAAAGAGAATCACTACACAATGCAAAAAAATATGTTTAAATCCCTGAATTCATAATTACACTTCAAAAAACCTCATTGGCCATTTTTGGAGAAGCTACTCATTATTTTGAAAATGGATGAGTAAAGGGGAAGAAACACACATTTGTCCTGCTTTTCATAGACAAACTGTACCTCAGGGTAACCAAATGGTTGGTAAAGTAGAATTCCCTTTTGGAATTCTTCCAGATTATAAATGAAGAAGGAATCATTGAGTTAGAATATCAGCATTTTGCCACTCCTAATGGAATAATTGATCTTGGCAATGATCATCAAACAGATGCTAATATCACAAAAAGAAAGATAACCAGGCATTATGTATCCCCTTGATGGACATGTACACCACAACCTACTAAGAATTGTTGGGGGGAAAAAAAAACAACAAGCCTTCATACCAAACAGCAGTTTATAGGAAATACAAAGCACAGTGTTAATACCATAGGGACACAATTGGGAAAATGTAGGCTGGGAAATCCTAAAGAATAAACAACTGAGTTTAACAAAAAATTACAAGGGGGAAAACTGATGGAGAGGGGAACCCATGAATTAAAGAGACTCAAGAGACACTTCAATTAATTTGTAAGGCAGGGTTTGGCTTGCATCTCAATTTGAGCAAGCTAAAAAAAATTGGCAAAATATGAACACTGGCTATTTGATATGAAGGAAATCATTGAAATGTTTCAGATGATAATGGTTTTGTGGAGAGAGAAATATATATATTATACAATTATAATTTTATAATAATTATATGTTTTAAAAATGTTTAAGATATAATTATATATATTATATATTACATATATATATAATTATCTTTTAGCAGTTACTGCCGAACTGTTTACTGATGAAATAACGTCTGTTGCCTGGGATTTGTATTAAAACAATGGTTCCAGCTACTTGTGAGGCTGAGGCTGGAGGATCACTTCAGCCTAGGCAGCCAAGGCTGCAGTGAGCCACATTTATGCTACTGCACTCCAGCCTGGGCGACAGAGCAAGACTCTGTCTTAAGAAAACTTTTTAATAGGGTTTTTTTTTTCTTTGAGACAATGTCTCTCTCATTCTGTTGTCCAGGTTGAAGTTTGGTGGTGCCATCACGGCTCACTGCAGCCTCAATTTCCCTCAGCTCAGGTAATCCTCCTACCTCAGCCTCCCAAGTACCTGGCATGCACCACCATGCCTGGCTAAATTTTGTATTCTTTGTAGAGACTGGGTCTTGCCATGTTACCCAGGATGGTCTTGAACCTCCTGGGCTCAGGCATTCTGTCTGCCTTGACCTTCCAAAGTGCTGGGATTACAGGCATGAGCCACCATGCCTGGACAATTGTTTTAACAAAAAATAAATTAAAATGTCTGATTTTTATCTGCCACCTGCTATACAGAAATTTGAGACATGATGTAGGAATTTGTGCTTTTACCAATCTGCTTGATTCTTCCAGAGCCAGCCACATGCTGGTTCATAAACCAGCATTTGGGATCTACTCAATAGTCTACCCTACCTCTATCCCTTGTGAGGAGATGAAAGAGACAATATGTTGACTTGTGATTCCCTTTCCTTTCTCAATGCCAGGTATCAGTGCTGCAGAATCAGGGCAGAGAGATGATGCTGGTGACCAGTGGAGCCGTAGCCTTTGGCAAACAACGCTTGCGCCATGAGATCCTTCTGTCTCAGAGTGTGCGGCAGGCCCTACACTCAGGGCAGAACCAGCTGAAAGAGATGGTGAGTGCTGCTTCCCCACTCGTTGAAATGGATCCTCAGGTCTTCTTCCCTCATTCCCGACCACACCTTGTCTGATTGGTATATTACAGGCGATTCCAGTCTTAGAGGCACGAGCCTGTGCAGCTGCCGGACAGAGTGGGCTGATGGCCTTGTATGAGGCTATGTTTACCCAGTACAGCATCTGTGCTGCCCAGGTGAGAGGCTGGCCTTTGCAAAGGGTGTGAGACCTGTGAGGGTGGTTCTTGTGGAACAAAGGGCTCTGGAGCCAGACTCATGGAATATGGCATCAGCTTCATCATTTGCTATTTGAGAGATCTGAAGAAAGTTTCTTATCTAACCTTTTTGTGCTTCAGTTTCCTCATCTGAAAATGGGGATAATATCAGTGCCTATTTCAGAGAGTTTTTGGAATGGCTCAGTGAGAAAATATATGAAAAGCATTTAGTATAGTGTTTGGTACATAACGCATTCTCGGTAAATATTAGCTCTTGTTACACTAATAACTCTTAGGATTACAAGTGCTAACACTTCTGAAGACAGAGAAGTTAAATGTCTTTATTTTACTGGCTTTGACTTCAGGTGGTCTGCTTCTCTTTGCAACTTGTTGGTTGCCTTTCATAGCAGATATTTATTAAGCTTTGAAGGGAAAGAGGAATGCTGGTGGTTGGTTGGTTTTTTTTTACCAATTCAGCAAATATTTATTGAGCACCTATGGAGAACCTAGCAGTCTTGGGCATTGGGGATACTGTGGTGAAAAAGTCAGACATGATTTCAGTCCTCATGGGACCTATGAATTTGTGGTGCCTGCCCCAAAATGTTCTAGAACCTTCTTTCTACATTGTTTTATTTTTACCTAAGTCTCCTGAATTTTTTGAATTGTATTCTTAATCAACTGCACAACTACACACTAAATAGAGACATCTAAATAACAGTCACCTCAGGAAACAACTGAAAAAAATCTAACTCCCGAATTATTTTATTTTGAAACTCCTTTATCTGCAAAGATATGAAATATCTGTTATTTTATATTATGGATATTATTTTACATGTACACCACATGTAACAATATCACCTATGTAAAATAACGTTTGTGCATGTGGTGTGCATGTAAAATAATATCCATAATATAAAATAACATATAAGGTGATATTGTTTTATATATATATATATATATATACACACACACACACACACACACACACAATATCACTTGTGTAAATACATATATATCAGGTTTTGCTTCTTCATTTCCTGTTACTTTTTTTGTTTCTCCATCATTTACCTGTTTGTACCCATAGTAATATTCTGGTTTTATACCAGAGTGTCTTCAAGTCAGTGAGCTGAAACAGAAAGGCATGAACTTGTCCCATTGCCTGTGGCTGGGGATCCCACGTTCTGTAGTCTTAGCTTTTGTTTATTTCTCCTAGTACAATATAAATCTCTATTCCTATCACTCTTTTTTTATTATCTGCTTTCTCTTCTCCACAGTCCAATGACAATTTTGGTCTTTAATTTTTTTTTTTTTTTTTTTTTTTGAGACGGAGTTTCGCTCTTGTCACCCAGGCTGGAGTGCAATGGCGCGATCTCAGCTCACCGCAACCTCCGCCTCCTGGGTTCAGGCAATTCTCCTGCCTCAGCCTCCTGAGTAGCTGGGATTACAGGCACGCGCCACCATGCCCAGCTAATTTTTTGTATTTTTAGTAGAGACGGGGTTTCACCATGTTGACCAGGATGGTCTCGATCTCTTGACCTCGTGATCCACCCGCCTCGGCCTCCCAAAGTGCTGGGATTACAGGCTTGAGCCACCGCGCCTGGCCCTTTTTTATTTTTTTGAGATGGAGTTTTGCACTTGTTGCACAGGCTGGCATGCAATGGCGCAATCTCAGCTCACTGCAAACTCTGCCTCCTGAGTTCAAGCGATTCTCCTGCCTCAGCCTCCTGAGTAGCTGGGATTACAGGAGTGCAACACCACACCCTGCTAATTTTGTATTTTTAGTAGAGACAGGGTTTCTCCGTGTTGGTCAGGCTGATCTCAAACTCCTGACCTCAGGTGATCTGCCCTCCTGGGCCTGCCAAAGTGCTGGTATTACAAGCGTGAGCCACCATGCCCAGCCTTAAATATGCCCCATTTTATTTTTCCCCAAACTATCAACATTCTTATTCTCTATTCCAGCGGCTAGACCCTGGCATTTCAGAGATACCCAACAAATTTTTTATCAAGTGAGTGAGTGGATTATTTTTCTATATATATGTTTCCAATGTCTTATATACCATTAAGGATACTCACTTATCGTAGCCAGACCCTTAACCATCCTCACTTTGACTGTTTCAGTGCCTGCTTTCTTTACTGTTTGCTTCCAACTTTCCCTACCACATCCTGCCCTACATAGCAAGAACTTTCTTCCTTAAACGTTAGAGAGATTAAAGTATTTGTTGGGCTTCAAGGTTTGTTGCCATTTAGTTTCTTGCTATCTCCATTTACCCATTTATCTTTTTCGCCTAAACATTGCATAAAATTTTGGTTCAAGCAAGAAAGCAGAGCTGTTTCCCAGCCCACACACCCACCTATTCATTCTACCTTTGAGCACCTTATGCTCATCTCTTCCCTTGAACTAAGTTGCCTTCTGTCCCTCTTTCAGCTTGTGACTAAAGACTAACCTCCGTAAATTTCTCAGACTAACCCCACATGCTCACACACAGTCTTTCTTAACTCCAGTAATGGCCTGCTTCAGAGCAACAGCAGTGACAACACAGCACTGTTTCATTTTGTCTAACACACTTTTCTAAGCAGAGTAAACAATTTATTCACTCATTCACCAAATATTTAAGGGCCTACTATGGCTAGACCCTGAATCAGATACTAGGATACAGAGATATTTTAGAAATTGCTGTGCACAGCAGTGTGCATCTTTAGTCCCAGTTACTCAAGAGGCTGAGGTGGGAGGATCACTTGAGACTAGGAGTTCAAGTCCAGCCTGGACAACAGAGCAAGACCCTCTCTATAAAAAAAAAAGAAATTAATGGATAATCACGGATTCCCCTAGTATCCCTCTAAAATAGATACATTAATTTTCTTAATTTTGTAAATGAATGAGATTTTGAGATTTGGTAGCTCTCTAAGGATTAAAATACTTTAGCAAGAAGTCTTAAATAAATTCTTAAGTAAACATTTCAGATTATTGTACCTTTTTTTTTTTTATCTGTACAAGAATTAGGGCCAGGCGCAGTGGATCACACCTGTAATCCCACCACTTGAGGCCAGGAGTTCAAGACCAGCCTGGCCAACATGGCGAAACACTGTCTCTACTAAAAATACAAAAATTAGCTGCATGTGCCCATAATCCTAGCTGCTTGGAAGGCTGAAGCATGAGAATTGCTTGAACCCAAGAGGTGGAGATTGCAGTGAGCAGAGATTATGCCACTGCACTCCAGGCAACAGAGTGAGACCCTATCTCAAAAAAAAAAAAAAAAAGAATTGGATAAACACCCAGATATGTGTATTTCATTCTAATCTGTATGGGGCCCCAGAAACCCAAAGTTAACTCCCCTACTCTTAGCATCTTTTGTATGCTGGGAAGTTTATCATTTTTCTTCCTCCTGCATTTTCAATCTATTTAATCCTTTTAGATTTTGGTGACCAATTTGGATTTCCACGATGAGCAGAAGCGCCAGAACCTCAATGGAACACTTCATGAACTCCTTAGAATGAACATTGTCCCCATTGTCAACACAAATGATGCTGTTGTCCCCCCAGCTGAGCCCAACAGTGACCTGCAGGGGGTAAATGTGGGTAAAGTATTTTAAGGGTTAAGCATGCTGGAGACACTAACACCACGCTGTGATGCATGCACTAACACCAGAAGTTTGGCATGAACAAGATGGAAAAGTTATGAGAGAAACTGTTGTCATGGGACAGTGACTGCATAACTTCCTCTGAACTTGGGGTTGCATTCAACAGGGTGAAGTGCTATAGTCACTTAAGATGGTACGATGAGCATGGCTTTGTATATTTCAGTGGCTGAAAGACTGCATGTTTGGAAAAGGGGTTGCCAGTAGACAGTGTGTTTTGCAGACAGAAGGGGCCTGCAAGAGCTGTCCTCTACATATTTGGGTTCATTGGTTTTACCTGAGCTTAGCTGGGTGCTTCCATTAATTTCTTGTTGGACTGTTTAGCTCACTCACTTATGACTTTTTAATCTGCATTCTAGGTTATTAGTGTTAAAGATAATGATAGCCTGGCTGCCCGTCTGGCTGTGGAAATGAAAACTGACCTCTTGATTGTTCTTTCAGATGTAGAAGGTACAAAGTGATGCTTTTTTCTTTTTATCTGCCCTTTGTTTTAAATGCTACATGTGTGAGTACATGAGTTTCCCTCTTTCTTTCAGTCCCTGTGATCTTTTTTTACTATAGATCATTAGCCATATGGTCTGACAAAGGGCTTTTATGACTCAGAAGAGGGTGGGCGAGTCTAAGAGATGTAGTTTGAATACTGAAATGTTATTTCTAGGTGCTTTCAGTTGTTTTTCTTAAATAACAGCTTTATGGAGATATAATTTATATACCATACAATTCACTTATTTGAAATTTACAATTCTCTCCTGGCATGGTGGCTCACACCTGTGATCCCAACACTTTAGGAGGCCAAAGCAGGAGGATTAATTGAGCCCAGGAGCTGGAGATCAACCTGGGTAATATAGTGAGTCCCTGTCTCTACAAAAAATAGAAAAGTTAGCTGGACGTCATGGTATGTGCCTGTGGTTCCAGCTACTTGGGACTGAGGCATAAGGATCACTTGGGCCTTGGAGTTCAGTTTGCAGTGAGCTGTTATCACACCACTGCACTCCAGCCTGGGTGACAGAGCAAGACCCCGACTCAAAAATAAATAAAGTTTACAACTGGGTGACTTTTAGTATATTCATATAATTGTGCAACTATAACAACAGTCATTTGTGGAACACTTTTTCTTTCATCACCCCAATAAGAGACTCCATAACCTTTAGCAATCGCTCCCCTCTTCTACCCAAACTCCCCATCCCTAGGCAGCCTCCAGTGTACTTTCTGTTTCTATGGATTAACCTGTTCTGGACATTTTATTTAACTGGTATCATATAATATGGTGACCCTTTGTGACTGGCTTTTTTCACTTAGCATATTTTCAGAGCTTATCCACTTTACAGCATGTATCAATACTTCATTTCTTTTTATTGCTGAATAATATTCTACTCTGTGGATATACTGTGTTTTATTTATCAGTTCATCAATTGATAGACATTAGATATGAACATTTATAACACGTTTTTGTGTGAACATGTTTTTATTTCACCTAAGAGTGGAATTGCAGGGTCATATGATAACTGTTTAAAAGACTTTTGAGGAACTACTAGACTGTTTTTCAAAGCAGCTGTACCATTTCATATTCTTACCAGCATTGTATGAGGGTTCTAATGTGTTTACATCGTTGCTATTATTCAACGATGTAATTTTTGTATTTTTAGTAGAGACAGGGTTTCACCATGTTGGCCAGGCTAGTCTCAAACTCCTGACCTTGTGATCTGCATGCCTCGGCCTCCCAAATCCCTACCTCGGGATTACAGGTGTGAGCCATGGTGCCCGGCCAATCAGCAGGTTTTTATTGAATTTCTACTATGAGCACATAGTGTGCTAGGTGCTTGATAAATGTAACTTTCAATCTTTATAGGAACCCTACAAAGTAGATAGGTAGGTTAACCTAATTTTACAGAAGAAAAAATTAAAAATTAAGTTGAAGCGGGGCACAGTGGCACATACCTGTAATCCCAGCTACTTGGGGGTGCTGAGGCAGTAAGATCACTTGAGCCCAGGAAGTTGAGGCTACAGTGAGCTGTGATCATGCACTGCACTGCATTGCAGCCTGAGTGACAGCAACAGAGACCCTGTCTGTTGGGGGTGGGGGTGGGAGGCAGGAAGAGGAGAATAAATAATTTTTTAAAAATTTTAATTTAAAATTAAATTCAGATCTATTAAATGGTATATCTAAAGTCACATAGCAAGTGCTTGACAGAGGCTAGTTTCAAATCTGAGTCTGTACAATTAAAAAAGCTACACTCTTCCTTCTCTCTTATACAGAAGGAAGGTAACAAGGTAAAAAAAAAAAAAAAGTTAAGTCTTCGAGATTCGTTTATAGAATCCAATTTGAACGAGACTCCAGCAAACAGTTTTGATGCAGCTTCAAACACCAAAATTAGGTCATTGGCAGACTGGCATTCTTATTGTAATTATCCTAATTTGTTTTCCGCTGAGTGTTGACTTTTTAGAATAGTATCTGAATTTTAACTATGCTCTTGGTTGGGTAAGGGGAAAAGAGGAGTAGGCACATTATCAGAATGCTAGGAACCCCTCACTGTCTTTGGAGAATGTTTAACTAGAATTGTCTAATCTTTCCTATACTTTTTTTTTTTTTTTTTGAGACAGAGTCTCACTGTGACACCAGGCTGGAGTGCAGTAGCACAATCTCAGCTCATTCTAACCTCCGCATCCTGGTTCAAGTGATTCTTCCACCTCAGCCTCCCAAGCAGCTCAGAGTACAGGCGCGCACCACCACGCCCAGCTAATTTTTGTAATTTTTAGTAGAGAAGTGGTTTCACCATGTTGGTCAGGATGGTCTCTATCTCTTGACCTCATGATCCGCCCACCTCGGACCCCCAAAGTGCTTGGATTGCAGGTGTGAGCCACCGCACCTGGCCCCTATACTATTATATAAAATGGAAACAGCTTCTAAATCTAAATCTGTCATCTCATAGCACTGTATCTTCTGGGAAGATCCTAATCCTAAATCTTGGAGAGCTGTGGAGTAGTAGGTTGAGACTGACAGATTATGAAAAATTATTTTTCCTTCTCCTGTAATAAATTGCATGGCTATGGTTGGCACTGCTTTGCTCTACGTTGGACATGGATATCCTCACTTCCCTGATTCACTTACTCCCCCAGAGAGGTAGTATATAGCAAGATTGTCTTAAAGGTTTGGAATAATAGAGGGGAGAGGTGTACTACAGTGCAGGAAAAGCAGTAACTTGAAACTGGAAAAATCACTGCCCAAAATGTCCTTCAGCCAGTCCTCAGCCTCCCTATCTGTGATCTGTGTCCACTTAGGTCTTGATTTAACTCCATTTTCTCAGACCCCTCTTACCCCCACTTTTTCTTGTCCAAGCTGCTACTCACTCTTTTTCAAAGTGAAATTGTGAGGATTTTTCATCTTCGATTGTATGCATGTAACATTTCATGTAACTATTTTATGTCACTCCACTCAGTTATAAAATGGACATATGCTTTATGGTAATAAGTCCAGACTGAATGCCAAGAGTCATGCGCTCTCCTTCTGACTCAGCCTAACCTCTACAGTGACTCACTCATAAAATTGGGAGTGTAAATTAGTGACTGTTTCAAAGGGTACTGTGCGAGTTAATGAGTATCTCTGTTGCATTTCTTACTGCTTGGAAACAGTCACATTAAACAGTATATGGCTGCTGTGCCATTTCTGCAGTAGCCACTCTTCTTTTTCAGTTCCATCCTTAAGCCACAGCATCATAAGTAGTAATGGCATAACTAAGGACACCTTGCCAGGGATACGTGCAGGGCCAATAAATGTTGTGCCGAGGATATGGCCATCGTCTGATGTTGGTAAACATTTGTTTATTAAGCCAGGTTATAGAACTATGTAAGGTGAGTCCTCTGGAGCTGTTTGTCACTGTCAAATCCTTTGTTCTCTTTTTCTGGTCAGAGCAGGTGGTAGTGCAGTGGAATTCATTTGGATGAGTAAAGTACAGAGTGATTGGCAGGTGCCCTGGGGAGACCTGTCTTGGAGACACTTCCATCAAAGCAGTATTACTGACCCTTGTCTATTTTTTAGGCCTTTTTGATAGCCCCCCAGGGTCAGATGATGCAAAGCTTATTGACATATTTTATCCCGGAGATCAGCAGTCTGTGACATTTGGAACCAAGTCTAGAGTGGGAATGGGTGGCATGGAAGCCAAGGTAAGAATCTGATGCCTTAACTGCCTGTAACAATTTTAAAGCCCAAACTATATTTTATCCTTTTTACTTTTGTAATTATATGGGGGTTAATGGTTCAGATAGTAGGCACATACACACTTAATATGTACATATCTAAATACAGATTTAATGAGTGTTGTGTTCCAATGTTTAGTTATATCTGTGTATGTGGGTTTTTTCATTAATATTATATGAACAGTGTGTTCATGTTGTAAAATCTGCATGAGCAGGGCCTTTATATTTTTCATAATTCATAAATCCTCTAATTTATCAGCTCAAATATTTCTTGGTGAAATATTTCAAAAATTCTGCCCCATTAATTGTTCTTAGAAGTTATACCCCTAAGGTACAGCATCACATGTATCAACAGCAGAGATGAGGACAAGATCCCCACTTAGAAAACCTAAAAGTACTCAAGATCAGACTCTGGTCAAACCCCCAGGCTCTTGGTCTATTTAGCTGTTTCTAAGTTGACGCACAGTAAATCAAATGCAGAAGTTATGAGTCCCATACTAGAGAAGACTGAAGAGAGAACAGACTGGAAACAAAGGATACGTTGGTTTACTTTGAAGCAACAAATGCCAAGGTTGAGCTGGAAAGTGTGTGAGTTGTGTGTATTTTCAGAGCTCCTAACCTTTTAAAAACATTCTCTCATATACTTAAGGCTGTTCAGTATCAACTTGTATTTTATATCTTTTTGCAAGTTTAAAATGTGGGTGAATAGGTCTGAATCTCATCTTTGGACCTCACCTGTCTCATCAGGTAAAAGCTGCCCTCTGGGCTTTGCAAGGTGGCACTTCTGTTGTTATTGCCAATGGAACCCACCCTAAGGTGTCCGGACACGTCATCACAGACATCGTGGAGGGGAAGAAAGTTGGTACCTTCTTTTCAGAAGTAAAGCCTGCAGGTAAATAGTTCTTCATAAGGTCCCAAGGCCTGTGGATGGGAGCTAGTGACACCTGGCTTAGATGGGACTGAAGATTGACTTTTAATTGTGGGGCTATAGATCACAAATTGATGTGCTAATATTATGATATAAGGCATTGTTTTGAACACTGTTTGCAGAATTGGATTTTGCTTTACTTTTGTGAAATTCTATCTAACCTGCCTAGCTAGGCCTATGATCTGGAAAATCACTAGGTTAAAGTATGTAAGCATTCATTTTCTCAAGAAACAGTTGCTAGGCCTATGTTAGATGCCAGGTACTGATAAGCAGTAGAGATGCAAAGGTGCCTATGCTACAGTATTTGCTCTCGAGTGTTTACAGAGGACAGAATTGCCTCATAGTCGGCATTCAGAAATGTAAGCACATTAAAAAATATTAGCCAAAGTGGAATTCAGAAGAATTCTAGAAAACATAAAGTATATTGTTTATCCCAGAAATACAGGCAAGTTCTTGTGTTTATACCTGAGTGAATCTGGCACATTCTTTTGCTATTTTATTGGTCATAGTGATCCCCTATGTGAAACAAGCATACCAAGACACGATGTGTTCCTTCTATGGGCGTGATGAGCCTGTGCATGTGCTGGCAAAGTGAGAGAGAACTAAGGTGACCATGACCTGAAATTTGCACATACTCTTGCAGGGCCTACTGTTGAGCAGCAGGGAGAAATGGCTCGATCTGGAGGAAGGATGTTGGCCACCTTGGAACCTGAGCAGGTAATAAACCTTAGCTGATATTTTGTTCTAGTTTTCAGAGTGAGTCATGCTGTATGGTTACAGAAGTCAAACCTGCTGACTCCCTCTTTATTCCTAGTGACCCACTGAGTTATCTGAGGTACAAGTCTGATTCAAATTTGCTCTGCCTTTTTTTTTTTTCTTAACTTTATTTTCCCTTATGTCTTTTATAGACAGAGGCCCAAGATAACTTTTCACCACTATGATGCTTTGATTAAAAGTATCGTAAAAATGATGACGTTAGGAAGGTTACCTAATTCTGCCACATACTGGGCATGGAAATGTGGGAAAATTACTTATCCCAACCCATTCCAAATCCCTTGACTTGCCTAGAAGATGGGAAGCTCAAAAGCCTGCTCCATAGTTGGTAGCTCTGACCTGTCTTGCATGAATTAGTCATGAGTTAGTCTAAGTAGCAGACACAATGAGGCTGTAAGTGGTAAGGAGGTCAAGTGGAAGCTGGGAGCTGGTCCTCCAGGGGTTATGTTGTCAAGGATGGATTTGAGAGTGAGGATGTATGTGGGTTCATACTAGTGAATCCTTTGGCCTGAGAAAAGAGAAAGTAACTCCAACAGCGGAGAAAGGAAAGCAAAGGAGGAGCCCAGCTTCCCTTTCAAACCACTTCTCTCTACTCCTTCAGTAATCAGCATACTGATTTGCCACATTTCCTAATCTAGCAAGGTCAGGTTTGGGGTGTCTGTCTTCAAGTACTTAGGACTGAATTTTTTCACTTTGACTAAATGCATTAAATAAATAATTTACAAGGAAGAAAAAACAGATGTAAAATCTTACCTGGAAATAAAATAACTAATGATATTAAATATGTAAGACTGTATATATCATGTTAATTCAAAGCAGTGGCCCTGTACAGTTACATAATCTATCATGCCCCCTCCCCCTCCTTTTTTTTCCTATGACTCCTAATTATTATAATTAGCCATGGTTAATTATATTATAATTAGCCATGGTTAAGAATAATAATCAGGAGTCTGGCCAGGTATGATGGCTTACATCTGTAATCCCAGCACTTTGGGAGGCTGAGCTGGGTGGATCACCTGAAGTCAGGCGTTTGAAACCAGCCTGGCCAACATTGCGAAACCCCTTCCCTACTAAAAATACAAAAATTAGCCAGGTGCAGTGGTGGGTGCCTGTAATCCCAGCTACTCAAGAGGCTGAGGCAGGAGAGTCTCTTAAACCTGGGAGACGGAGGTTGCAGTGAGCTGAGATTGCAACATTGCACTCCACCCTGAACGACAGAGTGAGACTCCGTCTCAAAAAAAAAAAAAAAATCAGGAGTCATAAGAAAAAAAAGGAGGAAAAGTAAGAAGTGACGGAGAGGTTGTTAGTGAGAGAGGAAGGAAGAAATAAGGGGAGCAATGGTGGGAATAAGTGATGGGAAGTCAGGAGATTTCATTTGGTGGTGACCTTGGATGTGGGAGCAAGGCCTGGCACTCTCAATAGAGTAGGTTTAAAAACTGTGGTATGCATTCTTCTTGGGTTAACATCTCTGTTTTCTCTTTTTAAATGGTGTAACTTTCTTCTAGAGAGCAGAAATTATCCATCATCTGGCTGATCTGTTGACGGACCAGCGTGATGAGATCCTGTTAGCCAACAAAAAAGACTTGGAGGAGGCAGAGGGTAAAGACCAGGCAATTTAGAGTCAATATTATGGAGGGGTGGGGTTCATTTTGGTTTTTAGTTTTACTAATAATTGTTATGTCTGCCTATAGATAAGATTGTTATAAAAGAAATTGTGTATTATGTGTCATTTCTATTGAGGGTAGGTGGGTGGCTGGTATTCTTCTTCCCTAGATACTTTAGTACAACTCCCAAAGGAGTTTTTTTAAATTCCCTATAGGTCACAAGCTGTGGCTACTATGGCGGTCAGGACAAAAAAGAACAAGATTGAGAACCCCACTGCTTAACACATTAAGCTAATAGCTAGCATTTATTGAGGACTTTCTGTATTGCCAGGCCCTGTGCTAAGGACTATACAGTCAGGATGTCATTTAATCTCTATAACATAGTACCTCTGAGATAGCTACTATTTATTATCCCCATTTGACAGAGAAGGAAACTGAAGCTCACAGAAGTTGTCACTTGCCCAAAGTCAGTGACAGACCAGGATTTAAACACACATGGACTGTACATGTGAAAGAGTTGTAGAAGGCCGGGCGTGGTGGCTCACACTTGTAATCCAAACACTTTGGAGGCCAGGGCAGGTGGATCACCTGAGGTCAGGAGTTCAAGACCAGCCTGACCAACATGGTGAAACCCCATCTTTATTTAAAAAAAAAAAAAAAAAAAAAAAAGTTGTAGAAATAGTTTTGTGCAGCCTATGAAGAAAGAAGAAAGATAGCTTGTTTCTTAGTTAATTAACCAGTCTTTTGTCTTCCCTGAGTTAGCACCAGATGCCATCCAGAAATACCCTTTAGGTGCTAATGGTAAAGTAAGATGAACTCACATAGCAAACACCTAGACATGCAGAGTCAGCTAGGGCCCTGACTCTTTCTCTTTTTTTTTCTTAATTCTCTGTTTTTTCTACCCTAAAATAATAGGGATTGATTTTATGGGGTTTCGAATTTCCTTTGCATTAATTTGAACATCCATATTAATGGTGTTTGTTCAAAGAAGTTTTGCAAGGTTCAACAACATTGCTTTCATTCCTTAAAACATTTTTGAAACATTGTTTTAGAGCTTCCTCTAGAATTTATACCTCGTTTTTGAAGTATTTTTGTAGTATTAGAGAATGTAAAATAGATTTTCAGAACTGAAAGAAATCTTTGATACTATCCAGTCATTAATTTAAAGTAAAAGAATTAAGACCCACAGAGGGTACAGCCGTTGTTGCCCAGGGTTCTACAGCATGTTGTTGGCAGAACTTTGACTGCTGGTTCTAGCTGAACATGCATAAGGATGCACAGTGGGTTAAGGACAAAGCCCCGGGTATACAGGAGCATGGCTTAGCAACCCCAGTTTGGGGAATTTATCCTCAAAAAATATTTCTAAAGAAAATAACTCGGCTGGGCACAGTGGCTTATGCCTGTAATCCCAGCACTTTGGGAGGCTGAGATGGGTGGATCATGAGGTCAAGAGATTGAGACCATCCTGGCCAACATGGTGAAATCCCGTCTCTACTAAAAAATACAAAAATTAGCTGGGCATGGTGGTGCATGCCTGTAGTCCCAGCTACTCAGATGAACTTGGGAGGCAGAGGTTGCAGTGAGCTGAGATCATGCCACTGCACTGCAGCCTGGTGACAGAGCAAGACTCTATCAAAAAAAAAGAAAGAAAGAAAGAAAGAAAATACCTCTTTAGGCCAGGCACAGTGGCTCACGCCTGTGATCCCAGTATTTTGAGAGACTGAGGTGAGTGGATCACCTGAGGTTGGGAGTTTGAGACCAGCCTGGCTAACATGGTAAAACCTCATCTCTATAAAAATACAAAAATTAGGCCGGGCGTGGTGGCTCACGCCTGTAATCCCAGCACTTTGGGAGGCCGAGGCGGGTGGATCACAAGGTCAAGAGATCGAGACCATCCTGGTCAACGCGGTGAAACCCTGTCTCTACTAAAACTACAAAAAATTAGCTGGGCATGGTGGCGCATGCCTGTAATCCCAGCTACTCAGGAGGCTGAGGCAGGAGAATTGCCTGAACCCAGGAGGCGGAGGTTGCGGTGAGCCGAGATCGTGCCATTGCACTCCAGCCTGGGTAACAAGAGCGAAACTCCGTCTCAAAAAAATAAAAATAAAAATAAAAAAATTAGCCGGGCATGGTGGCACACGTCTGTAATCCCGGCTACTCGTGAGGCTGAGGCAGGAGACTAGCTTGAACCTGGAAGCCGGAGGTTGCAGTGAGACTAGATCATGCTACTGCACTCCAGCCTGGACGACAGAGCAAGACTCCATTTCAAAAAAAAAAAAAGAAAGAAAATAGCTCTTTATCTAAAGTTTCTTAGAGCAGGATTTACCACACTGAAAAACTGGAAACAACCTGAGCATTTAATAACATAGGTGTGGATAAGTACATTCAGCTGTATCAAATTAATGGAATATTTAGTAGTAATTAAGATAATTTTTGTAACATGGAAAACATACTTGCATTGTGAGGTGAAAAGCTAGTAAAAGTAACATTTAACATATACTATAATTAAAACTTGCTTTTTAGCATATAGGAAAAGAAAATTAATTAATTTGTAAATTGGTTGGTAGAAAGATGGTTTAATTTTTTTCTTAATATAATGTCAGTTGCTTCTACCCAAAGTGGAAATCTTTTTATTATTTTATCTTGGTGGCTGTGACTGTAAAAAATAGAGAAAATTTTTGTAATCTCATCTCAACATTGACCACAGTAATGATTTGTGATGTATGATTTCAAATGGTTTTCTGAGTATATACATGTATATATACATGAATATGTACATACATGTTTATGTGTGGAGAAAGGGTATCATACCATGCATACTACTGTTTTTAAAGAAAATTCTTCATAGGAACTTGCCACAATTTAACATTTTTTTTGGCCAGGCATGGTCACTCATGCCTGTAATTCCAGCACTTTGGGAGGTGGAGACAGAAGAATCACTTTAGTCCAGGAGCTCAAGACCAGCCTAGGCAACACAGTGAGACCCCTGTCTCTACAAGATGTTTTTAAAAATTAGCTAGCCATGGTGATGCATGCCTGTAGTCCTAGCTGCTCTGGAGACTGAAGCAGGAGGATCACTTGAGCACAGGTGTTCAAGGCCACAGTGAGCTATGATTGCACCACTACACTCTAGCCTGAGCGACAGACCAAGACCCTGTCTCTTAAAAAAAAAAAAAAAAAAAAAATCTTTGTTCGTTCTGATTATAAAAATAATTCACTCACTATAAAAAATGTAATAATATAGAAAGATAAAGTAGAGAGATTATTACTATCCTGGATGTCTTCCAGATTTCTTCTGTTCACACATACATGTGCAGTGTTTGATAAATAGGATCATATCATACATGCTGTTTTATAGTTTGCCTTTTTCATGGACTATGTCTTAGCTTTCCATGTCAGTAAGCCTAGATATATTATGTATGATAACTGAATTATAACCCACTGTCTGAATATTTAGGTAGAATTCAGTTTCTCAGTATTACAAAAATGCCGTGATAAGTATCCTTATTACATGCCTGCTTGTTCACACAAATGATATATTTATGGAACTAAAATTGGTAGCACAAATGGTTATCAGTGTACACAGCTTTACATAATGCTATGTACTGCCAAATGGACCCCCCAAAAAGACAGTTTAAATGGCATGTCATTGCCTTCCCAAGTCTGTTCCTAATGCAGTTCACATTTTCAGTACAACATCAAGGCAGCTCGCACCTGTAATCCCAGCACTTTGGGAGGCCGGGGCGGGAAGGTCAGTTGAGGTGAGGAGTTCAAGATCAGCCTGGCTAACCTGATGAAACCCCATCTCTACCAAAAGATACAAAAATAGCCAGGTGGCACATGCCTGTAGATCCATCTACTCAGGAGACTGAGGTGGGAGAACTGCTTGAACCCAGGAGGCGGAGATTTCGGTGAGCCAAGCTCATGCCACAGCACTCCAGCCTGGGCATCAGAGTGAAACCCTGGCTCAAAGAAAAAAAAAAAGACACATCAATTGGTGGCTGTAGCCTGCCAGGTCTGCTACTTCATCCTATCCTCATAATGCCTTTTCAGGGAGACTTGCAGCTCCTCTGCTGAAACGTTTAAGCCTCTCCACATCCAAATTGAACAGCCTGGCCATCGGTCTGCGACAGATAGCAGCCTCTTCCCAGGACAGCGTGGGGCGTGTTTTGCGTCGCACCCGAATCGCCAAAAACCTGGAACTGGAACAAGTGACTGTCCCAATTGGAGTTCTGCTGGTGATCTTTGAATCTCGTCCTGACTGTCTACCCCAGGTGTGTATATACCCCAGGGGAATAAATACCCTGCCTTTGGGGGCTGGTGCAGAGATTGGAGGAAGAATATATTTTCAATACTGGAGATAAGTTTCCCAAAGACAATTGTGTGTGTATGTGTGTGAAGGTCTTTTATTTTAACCAGAAAAAGATAATTTTGAGACTTTATTCTCAGGTTGTTCTTGAGGTAATTTACGTTCTTCATTCTTCCAGTATCCTAAAGTATTTTCATGTGTCCATTTTAGAGCTGGAGAACTGAGCCTCATAGAAGGTAATAGTCCTGTCACACTTGTAAGGTGCAACTGAGACTGAAGCCCATATCAACCTACCTTACCACAGTGCAGGAGCAAATTTCTAAATATCTTAGCCTGTGGTTCACTTTGTTCTCTGACCTCGATTCTCTGATAGCCTGCTGCAGTCATTCATGAATAACTGGCTTGGCCCACGTGAAAAGGACCGCTTAATTGTTAGTGTCACAGATGGCTTCCTATATGTACATCTGTTAGGAAAAAGAACTTTCAGTAGTTAATGGAAATTAGAATGCAACCCTCTTTAACCAAGTTGACATATCACAGCCTACTGTTGAGAAAGCATGTGTTAAAAGTTTTTGCCAAGCAGCCATGCTGGGAAATGCAAGGTGTCATTATAGAGTGGCCCCACTTTATTACCCTAAACTCCCTCCCGGAACTCTGGAAGCATTTCCTCCACTGGACTGTCCTGTAGGATGATACCAGCTCTTTCTCTGCACTAGCCCTAAAGTCTCAAAGGGAAATTCTGTTTTAAAAACAAAACACTAGCCACTCTTTACTGTAAGACATAGGTGACTGTGGAATCTGGAACGCTCTGTGAAGGGTACTCTCTGACATCCCCTAAAACCAGCCTGTTCACCAAGGGATTCCCATAGCACTGAGGCCCATCCTCAGTCCCTGGCTGATGCTGACACACTGCCTCTCTGGCCACATAGCTGTCTTGCAGAAATGCCCCAGTGATGACTGCTAAACTCACCTCTGCTAGTAGAAATGGGCCTAAGTCTCTGTGGACTGTATCCATGAACTTTCTTTGCTATCACTTACCCATACGAGCTGATCCCTCACAAGGAGTAAGTTTTCCTCATTAGCTAACAACAGCTGAGGCTCCTCTTCTGGACTCAACCCTGGATGGTTTCACAGAATCTATGAATCCTAAAAATTGTTTGCAGTATTCTGTGTCTGTGCATTGGTCTGGAGAAAGTTTATGTAACTTAGGAAGGATGATCAGCGCAGTGTCACTCTTTGCCCTGACAGGGTAACTAGACCTCCTCCTGCATGGTCTACCTTTTCCTCCCTAGACAGGCATGTGGGAAAAAGACTCTGTTCTCATTCTCTACCATAGCTGCCCAAGGGCTGGCAGGAGCTCTAGTTTTCACCAGGTTCTTAGCAGCAAGCACTGGAGATCTCAGAACAATTCCAAGGCCAGAGTAGGATGTGGCCAGAGGAGATGCCCAGCCTCAGCCTGATCAGATGAAGCAAGTGCTTCCCTACAAAGGTGGCTGAAGACCATGTTCTCCACAGTGGGGGGTGCCGTCTGGCCCTGGCCTTAACTCAGTTCTCTTTGCTAATGGTGTTAAAGAAGCTGTATAGTTTAGTTGCTGAAATCCAGTGGTTCTTTCTGGAGTCAAACCACCTCAGTCTGGCTCCCAGCCCTACCATTTATAAGCTGTGTAACTTTGTGGAGTCATCAACCTCTCTGGGCTTCAGTGTCCCTTGTCTGCAAAGTAGGGGATAAAACAGGCACTTAATTCACTGTAGTGTTGTGAAGATGAAACAGCATAGGCCTTCTAAAATGATGAAGACTGCTTAGCACAGAAAGAGTGCTTATGAATGCTAACATTACTGTCACTATTACTGTCTGTCCCCTTTGATCACTGCTCTCCCTTTGATCTGCAGGTGGCAGCTTTGGCTATTGCAAGTGGTAACGGCTTGTTACTCAAAGGAGGGAAGGAGGCTGTACACAGCAACCGGATTCTTCACCTCCTGACCCAGGAGGCCCTCTCAATCCATGGAGTCAAGGAGGCCGTGCAGCTGGTAGGTCCCTGGGAATGCACCAAGTCAAGCCCAGTGGGGCGAGATCAGGTGTTTAGGAATTTAAAGCAAAACTTAGGCCACATAGGTCCAAGACACTCCTACAGGCAGGCTTGACACTCCAGCAGGCCTGTGAGCCTACAGACTTTAGGCCATTCTGCAGAGCCAGATGGGTCCTCAGTGGCTTAGGAAGGTCCTCCCTTATAGCTGTGTCTTGGTACTACTTACTTACAAGAATGCCAATTAGACCTTCATTCTTTGGGCCACAAGGCAGCAGGAGTACCAGACCTAGAGTGTGAGGCATAGGTTCTTGTCATTGGCAGAGTGATTTAGGGTAAGTCAGATGAAAAACTTTATGAAAGTTGGTCATAAACTGTCATGCAGTGTGTGAGTGTGAGATCATGCTGTTGTCACTATTATTACCAAGATCATTGCTTTGATCATTTCTCACTCTCCCCAACTTTCAAATGAAGTTTGATAATAGCTATGACGTATTGAGCACCTACTATGTGCAAGCCTCATTTATTTTATCCATTATCTCATCTGATCCTCACAAGAGTCCCATGAGGAAAATAACATTAATTATTAGACCCATTTTCTGATTGGAAAAAACAGATTCAGAGTCACAGAGTCACATGGTGTGTGGTAGAGTTTTGGATTTCGACCTAGGCTGACTCCAGATCCTTTTTTTTGGCTCATTTGCTCCAGCATTCCAGGATTCTGTTGGCTGCTGGGAGAATGTCCACAAACCTGCTCATTACACACTCAATGACCAGAATCTGGCTTTTCCTTATGCCAACATAGTGGTTGGAAAGAGCACAGATTTTAGGGATTCAAATCCCAGCTCTACCACATCCTAGCTTACACAGGTTCCTTCCTTCCTTTTTAGTGATGTTTAACATACATACAGTAAAGTATACAGATTCTGTGAACAACTCTGTGACTGTTCACATGCACACACATCTATAACCACCAGCCGTATCAAGATAAGAAGAGTCCAACATCCTGGAGGGCCCCTTGTGCCCAGTCAATATGTAGCCCCCCTGCCCTACAAACTATTTTTTTTTTTACTTCTGTCACATTAAATTACTTTTGCCTTTTTTTTTTTGAAATGGAGTTTCACTCTTGTTGCCCAGGCTGGGTGCAATGGCGCAATCTCGGCTCACTGCAATCTCCACCTCCCCAGTTCAAGTGATTCACCTGCCTCAGCCTCCCCAGCTGGGATTACAGGCACGTGCCACCACACCAGGCTAATTTTTTGTATTTTTAGTAGAGATGAGGTTTCACCATGTTGGCCAGGCTGGTGTCAAACTCCTTACCTCAGGTGATCCACCCGCCTTGGCCTCCCAAAGTGCTGGGGTTACAGGCATGAGCCCTTTTTTTTTTTTTGAGACATAGTCTTGCTCTATTGCCCAGGCTGGAGTGCGGTGGCACAATCTCGGCTCTCGGCTCACTGCAGCCTCAGCCTCCCAGGCTCAAGCAGTCCGCCCACCTCAGCCTTCCTAGCAGTTGGAACTATAGGTGTATGCCTATAGACCTGGCGTGTGTGTGTGTGTGTGTGTGTGTGTGTGTGTGTTTTGTAGAGACAAAATTTTACCATGTTGCCCAGTCTTGAACTCCTGAGCTCAGGCAATCTGCTTGCCTCCACCTCCCAAAGTGCTGGGAATGTGCCACCACGCCCGGCCTTTTGCTTATTCTCGAACTTCATGTAAACGAAATCAAACAAAATACACGTTTATGTTGCCTGTCATTTGTTCATTATGTCTGTGGTATTCATTCACATTGTTGCATCTAGCAGTAGTTTTCTCATTTAATCGCCATGTAGTATTCCATTTACCTGCATATACTACAGTCCATCTTTTTTTCTGTTGGTGAATCTTTAAGTTGTTTCCAGTTTTGGGCTGTGTGGAATAAAGTTGCTGTGAACATTCTGATACATATATATATTTGTTGTAAAAGTAATATGACCGTATGGAAAAAAATTAAAAATCAAGAGAAAACAAAATGTCCATAATCTCAGTATCCTCACACAGGCTTTTTAAGTCATTCCAATCCACTTCCCAGGGTAGGAGTTCTCATCAGAAGTCATGAGAATCATGACTCCCTAGCATGACCAACCCAACATTTTCTCAGTGCTGTGAATAGAAAACCAACAGAGCAGCCATTCCCTTTGTGATCCTCATGGCCTGGAATAGTCTGTACTGCATTTAACCTCCACAGACAACCCTTAGTGCTGCTTCTGGCACTTTGAAAATTGTCTGCCCTATGTTATGGCTAGCAGTACCCTAGTGCTTCCTTCCCTGCTTGACTCAGCTCTTTGAGGGCATGAACTGTGTCCTGCATGATCTGTAATGCGGAGCACAGCACCGGATGTATAGTGTTTGATAAGCATTTGCTGCACAACTTTTTGATTCCCATGATCAGGAACTTAATTTTATTTTTAGAATAAGTTTTCACAGTGTCTCATTTAGTTCTCAGAGTGTACAGGTGTTTATCTGTAAAAGGGAAGCTGCAGTTCTTATATTTTGTGTCATCGGAAGATGCTGTCTTTATCTTTTTCTTCTCTTCTTCTAAAGGTCAATACCAGAGAAGAAGTTGAGGATCTTTGCCGCCTGGACAAAATGATAGATCTGATTATTCCACGTGGCTCTTCCCAGCTAGTCAGAGACATCCAGAAAGCTGCTAAGGGAATTCCAGTGATGGGGCACAGCGAAGGGATCTGCCACATGTATGTGGATTCCGAGGCCAGTGTCGATAAGGTCACCAGGCTAGGTGAGCTGGATGGAGTCTCCTCTTTTACAAGGGGGAAATATTACATCCTCTGATCATGTTAATGGAAACAATTCTTTCTCATCTTCTTTCAGTCAGAGACTCTAAATGTGAATATCCAGCTGCCTGTAATGCTTTGGAGACTTTGTTAATCCACCGGGATCTGCTCAGGACACCGTTATTTGACCAGATCATTGATATGCTGAGAGTGGAACAGGTAAGACAGTTCCACAGGACTAGTACATTACTTCCTGTCTTTTAGAAGCCTGCAGAATTAGACCAGGCACAGCCATACCATATAAGGCAGTTTAAGAAACAATATTTGTGAACATCTCCTATGTACAAAGTTCCATGCTAAGTACAGAGGTGAGTAAAACACAACCCCTGCCCTCTAGAAAGCAAACCAAACCAAGATACAAATAGCTTTATTACAAGGTGGAATGTGTTGTGTGCTAAAGAGGGTCCAAAGGTAAGACAGATCACATGCCACTATGCTGACCTAACTATTTCTGACAACCTTTTATTCAGGTGTCAAGGTGTAAAGTTTGTTCCCAAACATATATTCTTTTTTGGATTTGATTTGAAAAGATGGCACAGAAATGTTTCGAACCAAAAACTTATATGCATTCACTGCCCACCACCAGTGTCTTTGGTTACCATTATTAATGTACTTAATGAAGTGATATTTGGGAGTCAGTAATTTGTAGAATGTCTCCCTGGGTTATGTTTTTACCATGTTATTAAGGTTGTAAACAAACCAAAAGCCAATACGTTTCAAATATAAAGTTGTGCTATGTCCTAAATTCATGACTACAAGAAAATAGGATAGATGCCCTCAAGGCAAAAATGGGTAATCTGTAAACTGTCTGCATGGATGCATTTTAAGCTTTAATATCTGACGTCACAGTACTCTTTTAGAATCAAATAAACCAGCATGGCAGTAAAGAAGGTGCTTTTTGGCCTTGGTTGCTTTGACCCTAAACATGTGTCTCTTCCCTTCCATCATTTGGCTGGAAAGGAAGGCTCCAGTTAGCTTATAAATGTGGCATGGTCCCAGTGAGAACTGAAAAGAATTGTTTTGAAAATGAAAATGCACTCCATAGATTAAAAGGAAGTTAGGTCACATGATGATCATTCATGTTCGGGGGCCTTACTTTACTTGGGTAAGGAAGCCTGTTGATTGGGCACCTGTGTTTGCCAAGTACCAGAGTGAACTGGATTAGACGGGAGGAAAGTTCTCCTTTAGTCAGGACTAAATGCCCCCAGACCTAATTTGAAGACACCCATGATATCCTCAGTCATTAAAATGAGGATGGCCTTGAAATTCCTCATCAAAATGAGTTACTGTGTGCACTTCATGCAACACTTTTGTATGGCAAGAAGTAAAGCCAGAAGGATGACTTGCACAGAGATGAGGTTCCATTCCCCAAGGAACATGGAGGAAGTGAGATCCCAGATAGGAAACAATGGGAGGGCCTCAGGAATAATGAGGATAAGGCAGACATCACTTATAACTTGAGCCAAGGCCAAAGCTTGGTCTCAAAGAATCAAGGCATGACCTCTGTCCTGGGGTTGTCTCAGAGAACAAGGCTTATGTGGGATCCAGCTTCATATCCCAGATTGGGGGCCTCAGTGAGCAGCCTCAAAATCCTTAAATTCCTCCAACCAGAAGCAGGATTAGAGCCAGAATCTGGGGCTGAGCTGAACCTAGAGGTAGGGCCAGACTGACACAGTTGGAATTGTACGAGTAGTCACAGTTTGAGGTGCTGAAAGAGCCTGACCAAGTACTGCTTACCTCTAAAGCAAAGCAAACCGGGCACGTCACCAGGGTGCAGGGAATAGGAATGTATATGTGTCACCTCCCTCTTTCCACCCAAGTCCAGTGCCTAGGTCCCATATGCAGAGACTGGGATCTTTGTTGTCAAGTATTCATTTCAGTAAAATGCCAGAAGTCAAGGGCTTATGTTGATAGCCCATTAAAAGCCTTGCACATTCCTTTGCTTCCCGGATTCAAGCAATTCTCCTGCCTCAGCCTTCCAAGTAGCTGGGATTACAGGCGCCCACCACCACACCTGGCTAATTTTTTTTGTATTTTTAGTAGAGACAGGGTTTCACCATGTTGGCCAGGCTTGTTTTGAACTCCTGACCTCAAGTTATCCACCTGCCTCGGCGTCCCAAAGTGCTGGGATTACAGGTGTGAGCCATCGCGTCTGGCACACCTTGCACATTCTTTACGTTCAAAGGCTGCCTGCTTCAATCCCTGCTCCTGTCTTGGCCCATTGCTGGCGAGTGGCTGGTCAAAGCATGGAGGGAGGAAAGTAGGACTAGTTCAGTTGTCCAGGCCATAGGAGCCACTTTGGGCTGTGGTTTTACAGGCCCACCTTTCTGTTCTCTCCTAGAGCTTGCTTATTTCAGTTGTTTTTATGTTGTTGCCCCTGGACTTCCTCTGTTCCAGGTAAAAATTCACGCAGGCCCCAAATTTGCCTCGTATCTGACCTTCAGCCCCTCCGAAGTAAAGTCACTCCGAACTGAGTATGGGGACCTGGAATTATGCATTGAAGTAGTGGACAACGTTCAGGATGCCATTGACCACATCCATAAGTATGGCAGCTCCCACACGGATGTCATTGTCACAGAGAACGGTCAGTGTCCAGATGCTTCCCCCATAGTGTCTGCGTTTGCTGCTTTCATCCCCAATGTGATCCTGCTCCTCTTAGTCCCTCTTGGCCTGCAAAAAAAACATAATTTGAGTAGGCTTTTACGGTAATGCTTAGAAGTGGCTGCATTTGGTACTTTGCTAAGTGTTTTCTTATCACTTCATTATATTGTCACAGCCAGGGGAGGTGGGGCAGGGATGGTTAGCCTGTTTTGAAGATGACTAACCCTGTCAGAGGCATTATCTTTTAATGCATGCAACTAATCATACGAGGTAGTTAAAATAAACCCATTTTACGGCTGAAGAAACCAAGGCCCACAAGATTAAGGGCAGAACCAACTCTGCACATTATTCGTTCATTTATTCCACAAATATGTATACAGGGACACTCCTGGATGTCAGACACTGGAGACTCAATGGTGAAGGTTGCTAGTAGGGCCCCCTTGAGGAATTTGCAGTCAGTTAATTGTGGCACCAGAGCAGTACCACCCTTATTAACAGCCAACATTTACCAACCACTCACTGTGTGCTAGGCATTAGGATGAGTACTCCCCAGGTGCTAACTCATTTCATCCTCTCTACAACCCTGTCAGCTAGGTAATGTCAATCCCCTTTGACTTGGACACAGAAAGTTTTATACACCTGTGGAAGGTCACACAGTTAGTGGGTATACAGCTGGAGTTCAGGCCTAGGCAGTCTAGCTCTGGAGCCCGTAAGTAGGAAGTGTAGGCAGGTCACCTGCATGGGAGATCTGGATTCCAACCCAGTCGTTCCACAACACTGTGATTGATGAAGCTGACTTGCCTTCTTCCTGTTGAGACTTTTCACAAGCCTGAATGTTTAATATGTGAGAACACATGGGGAAGTTCCAGTGGGGGCACAGACCCCAGCCTGATCTGTGACCAGTGAATGGCTGGAAATGGGGATGTTCTCTGGGTCTCATCCTAACTTGGTTTCTCTTTTTTTACCCTGCAGAAAACACAGCAGAGTTCTTCCTGCAGCACGTAGATAGTGCCTGTGTGTTCTGGAATGCCAGCACTCGCTTTTCTGATGGTTACCGCTTTGGACTGGGTAAGAAAGACTCTGGTTGTGAAGAAAGAAGTTCCCTGTGAAACACTGTTGGTCCAGGGGTATACTGAGGTGGGGAAGACACTCCCCCTTTACTGTCACATGTTTAGTCAAGATGGGAGAGACAGGCCGGGCATGGTGGCTCACTCTGTAATCCCAACACTTTGGGAGGCTGATGTGTTTGGATCACCTGAGGTCAGGAGTGCAAGACCAGCCTGACCAACATGGTGAAACCCCATCTCTACTAAAAATACAAAAAATTAGCCGGGCGTGGTGACAGACACCTATAATCCCAGCTACTTAAGAGGCTGAGGCAGGAGAATCGCTTGAACCTGGGAGGCAGAGGTTGCAGTGAGCCAAGATTGCGCCACTGCACTCCAGATTGGGCTATAGAGCGAGATGAGATACTATCTCAGAAAAAAAAAAAAAAAAAAGAGAGAGACAGAATTCTGATAAGGTAGGATTATCAGAGAGAATAATTAATGAAACCTCCCATGAGTTGGTAGAAGGCCTGTTTTCTAAGTATTTCACATGCTAATAAGGCAGTTACTTGTATTTCATTTTTCATAGAGAGAGAATGAGATTCAGAGAACTGTAGTAACTTGTCAAAGTTCCACAGCTGGCATTCGACCCAAACTTGTGTGTCCAAAGCCTGGGATCTCCCACTACAGCATGGGCAGACCACAGCCTGCCTTTGTGCACAGGCTGCAACAGAGGTACATGCTGCGTCCCTCAAAAACACTCCTTTACAGACCTATTTCTTCAAAGTGACACCACCAGATTGCCTCAGAGGTAAGAAGCTTCACAAGGGTAGGACCAAAGAAGGTGCCCTGGGCCTAAGTACCAGCATCAAACCAACAGGCCAGCCAGAAGTGCAAGGTTCCCTTCTACAGCAGACTTCGAAATGAAAAGCTTCAGAAGGACCCTTTTCTCTTCCCTTCCATGAAGTATAAAATCTCCAGCCCTCTGTAATGTTGGGGTTATTTGGACAGTCTCTGGTTTTCAGGGATACCATTATATAAAACTCCAGTAAGATGTTTGTGACACATTTTCTGAATATTTGAGAATTGTTTCAACCACTCAGAACATTTTAGGCCATGTGCAGTGGCTCATGCCTGTAATCCCAGTACTTTGAGAGGCGGAGGCAGGAGGATCTCATGAGTCGGGGTGTTCAAGACCAGCCTGGGCAATGCAGTGAGACCTCCTCTCTACAGAGATGAAAAAATTATCCAGCTGTGGTGGCATGAGCCTGTAGTCCCAGTTACTCAGGAGGCTGAGGCAAGAGGATCCCTTGAGCCCAGGAGTTCGAGGTTGCAGTGAGCTAAGATGGTGCCACTGTACTTCAACCTGGGAGAGAGTGAGGCCCTATCTCTAAAACAAAACAAAACAGAAAAACACACATTGTAATCACTCTGAACTTTTTGATTAGCTAATCTGCCTGGAGAACTAGTTCTCACCAAATTGTTAAAGATTATGAAAGGGAATTTAACTCAGTTATTCTTAGTCATTGTGCTCTTATTTTTAGTTCCCCATTTCTATTATCTTGGGGTTTTGATGTAATTATTATGTCACTTGCACTGATCTTTATACTCCATGTACTTGAAAAAGAAATAGCAACATATTTTTAAGGGTTGGGGTACCCAGCATTCAAATGAAAATTCAGGATGAGGGACGAACGAAAGACCATTTCACTGTCCTTCCAACACCAGCTCCGAGCAAAAGCTGGTTGAGTTAAATTCCTTGTCAAATCCATTAATGACAGTAACAGATTTTATTGAGCATTTACTACATTCCCAGCATTGTGTTAAATGTGTTGCAAGCATGCTGTCACTTCATTCTACAAAATGAATTCTCGTTTTCCAGATGAAAAAACTGAAGCATGAGACATGAAGTTAGGTAGTATGTCCAAAGTGATCTGGTCTCTATGCTATTGAACCAGAATTTGAATCCTGATGGTTTCACTGTCCTTACCAACCACTACCCAGAGCACATCCCCTGAGTCTCCTACTTGCTCTTCTCTCTGCCTGCAGCACCTCTGTCTGGTTTTCCCCAGCCAGCTCCTTCTCACTGTTTAGGCCTCAACCAAAAGGCACTTCCTTAGGGAGGCTTTCCCTGACCACCCTTCCCAGCATGTCCCCGACTCCACCACACAGTCTCTGTCATAGCACCCATCACTGCACTTGAGCACCACAGATTATTTACTCACCTGTCCTTTGGCGGCCTCGCCCGCTATAATATCAGCTCCACGAAAACAGGACCTTGTATCTGTTATTCACTTTATCCCCAGGGCTTAACACAGGGCCTAGTACATGCTACATGCTCAGTGACAAATGAGGGAACCCTGCCTCTACTGTATACAGTGCAGAACAGCATGCCGGGCTCAGGAAAGCCCCTGACGTCCCCTAGGTCTGAGCTGGCAGCAAGAGGAAAGGGAAGGAACAGTAACCCTTTGATGTATTCAGTAACTGTCTAATGAGTGCCTATGTCTAAGACTTCTAGGGGATACTAAGAACATGTCCCTTTCTTTCTAAGATTTAAAGAGTATTTGAGGAGATGAAACCATCATGGTAAACATTGTTGTACCCCTCAAAACATGCCCAGATGTCAAAATGTGGTATGCAATTCAGACGCTAAACTGATATCAGAGACAGCACTTAGATTAATAGCATTGTCAAAATGCGTTGGGGATAAAATACGGAAGAGGTTGCATCATGATTTGTAGTAACCAGAGAGCATGCTTATGGGCACAGGGTGACTCAGCTGTCCTGGGGAGGATGAGTGAGGAGTTAGCAGGAAGACAGGGTACCAAGTGAGGGGAAAGAAGCAGTGTGGGTCTGGGGCATGGACAGGAACCAAGAGGCTGAGAAAAGCCGCATCTTTTTTTTTTTTTTTTTTTTTTT